>NC_074679.1:19279878-19331264 GCF_029448725.1 Salvelinus fontinalis | reverse complement strand
ACCACCAAATACACATAACCTCAGCAAGCTGAGAATTAGTTTCGGTAAAGATTTCTTTGTAAAAATCACTATAGATCAAAACCCGATAAAAGTCTTGACTAGTAGCATGGTGTGGAATTCCACTAATTTAAGGCTCTGAAAGGTCAATAATTGCATTAATACGTGGATTTTGTTTTATTATTTGTGACGTGTGAAGCTGACCAAAGTGGCTATGGTGTGTTTCTGTGTGGTGTGTGTGACATGTCACTTTGTGTGTGTGTTGAGTTTAGTATGCAGCATGCCAGTATTTTTGGATGATCTGTGCCATGTTGTAACGGGTGTCTAGTTCTTCCTCCTCCTCGGACGAGGAGAGGAGAGAAGGATCGGAGGACCAAAATGCAGCGGGTTGTGAATACATAATGAATTTATTGAAAGACGAAGACGAAGACGAAAAACACTTGGAAAATTACAAAACAACAAAACGACGTAGACTGACCTAAAACATGAGAACTTACATATAACATGAAGAACGCACGAACAGGTACAGACTACAACTAACGAACGAACAAACCGAAACAGTCCTGTGTGGTGCGCAGACACAGACACGGAAGACAATCACCCACAAACAAACAGTGTGAACAGCCAACCTATATATGGTTCTCAATCAGAGGAAAACGTCAAACACCTGTCCCTGATTGAGAACCATATAAGGCTAATTACAAGTGACCTAAACATAGAAACACAAAACATAGAATGCCCACCCCAACTCACGCCCTGACCAACTAAACACATACAAAAATAACATAAAACAGGTCAGGAACGTGACACATGTCGATCTGTGTGTGTTGAGTTTAGCATTCGGCATATCTGTGTTTGTGGAGATATGTGTGTGGTGGAGTATGTGTCATGTCAGCATGTGTGTGTGTGTTTGTGTGTGTGTGCACGTCTCCAACTCAATCATCAAGTTTGCAGACGACACAACAGTGGTAGGCCTGATTACCAGCAACGACGAGCCTACAGGGAGGAGGGCCCGGGCAGAGTGGTGCCAGGAAATAACCTCTCCCTCAACGTCAACAAAATAAGGACCTGATCATGGACTTCAGGAGACAGGCTTCATCCACATCGACGGGTCCGCAGTGGAGAAGGTGAAAAGCTTCAAGTTCCTTGGCTTACACATCACTGACAATCTGTGAAATGGTCCACCCACACAGACAGTGTGGTGAAGAAGCCACAACAGCAGCTCTTCAACCTCAGGAGGCTGAAGAAATTCCGCTTGTCCCCTAAGACCCTCACAAACTTTTACAGATGCACTATTGAGAGCATCTTGTCGGGCTGTATCACTGCCTGGGATGGCAACTGCACCGTCCGCAGCCGCAGGGCTTTCGAGAGGGTGATGCGGTCTGCACAACACATCACTCCGTGGCGCACTGCCTGCCTTCCAGGACATCTACAGCGCTCGGTGTCACAGGAAGGCCAAAAAGATCATCAAGGACTTCAGCCACCCGAGCAACGGCCTGTTCACCCCGCTATCATCCAGAAGGCAAGGTCAGTACAGGTGCATCAAAGCTGGGACCGAGAGACTGAAAAACAGCTTCTATCTCAAGGTCATCAGACTGTTAAATTGTCACCACTAGCCGGCCTCCACCCATTACCCTGCCCTGAACTTTAGTCACTGTCACTAGCCGGCCTCCACCCAGTACCCTGCTGTTAGGAATTTTGTTAATAAACAGTTAAAACAAATTCTAGCTTTAGATAAAACTATAACTAATTGAACTCTGCACGCCTGGTGAAAAGAGATTTGTGTTGTGGGTCATAAAATAAGCAGAAAGGGTCGTTAAACTATGGTTGAACTGACCCAACTTAGCCCTGAGGTGTTTAGATAAGGCTGTGGGTAACTTTTTAGGTCTTCCATTATCTTGAGTTGTCTGCTAAAGTGGTAATAAATTATAGTGAGCCTTCAGGATAAATGATTATATATGTGTCATGTGAGTGCCCTGTGAAGTTGGAATGAACTTTTGAACCTGTTTTCTATTTGTCAGGACAATGAGACTTAATTCTGTAACCTATGACGTCATATCTTGTATATAAACTTGTGTTTATGATCAAATGGCAGCGTGCTCCGAGAATAAACACTATTTAATTTTAATAAGACTGTATCCTGTCTATTTTATGTTAATAAGTATCTTACAAATTCTTATAAATAGACAGATTGAATTTAATGAATGAGTACATTAGAGGAATTATTTAATTCCACTAACACCTGCCCTGAACTTTAGTCACTGTCACTAGCCGGCCTCCACCCAGATACTTTATCCTGAACTTTAGTCACTGTCACTAGCCGGCCACCACCCAGTAACCTGCCCTGAACTTTAGTCACTGTCACTAGCCGGCCTCCACCCAGTACCCTGCCCTAAACTTTAGTCACTGTCACTAGCCGGCCTCCACCCAATACCCTGCCCTGAACTTTAGTCACTGTCACTAGCCGGCTACCAACCAGTACCCTGCCCTGAACTTTAGTCACTGTCACTAGCCGGCCTTCACTAAGTACCCTTCCCTGAACTTTAGTCACTGTCACTAGCCGGCCTCCACCCAGTACCCTGCCCTGAACTTTAGTCACTGTCACTAGCCGGCCTCCACCCAGTACCCTGCCCTGAACTTTAGTCACTGTCACTAGCCGGCCTCCACCCAGATACTCTACCCTGCACCCAAGAAGCTGCTGCCCTATGTACATAGACATGGAACACTGGTCACTTTAATAATGGAACACTGGTCACATTAATAATGTTTACATACTGTTCTACTAATTTCATATGTATATGCTGTATTCTAGTCAAGACCATCCTATTAATCTATTGCTGTACATAGACAGTGCATTCAGAAAGTATTCAGACCCCTTGACCTTTTCCACATTTTGATACATTACAGCCTTATTCTAAAATGGATTACATGAATCAAGCTACACACAATACCCCATAATGACAAAGTGAAAACAGTTTTTATGGGGTACTGTGTGTATATTGACGAGGGCATTTTCTTATTTCATCCATTTTAGAATACGGCTGTAATGTAACCACATTTTTTATTTTATTTAACCTTTATTTAACTAGGTCAGTTAAGAACAAATTTTATTTACAATGACGGTCTACCAAAAGGCAAAAGGCCTCCTGACGGGGGCTGGGATTAAAAGAACAAATAAATTAAATGAAAATATGGGACAAAACACACATCACGACAAGAGAGACAACACAACACTACATAAAGAGAGACCTAAGAGGACAACATAGCATGGCAGCAACACATGACAACACAGCATGGTATCAACACAACATGACAACAACATGGTAGCAACACAACATGGCAGCAGCACAAACAACATGGTAGCAGCACAAAACAGGGTACAAACATTTGTGTGCGCAGACAACAGCACAAAGGGCAAGAATTATCTAAAATGATCAATCTACACACGATAACCCATATTCTCATAATGGTAAAGCTAAAACAGGTTTAGAGAACAACCCATTGAAATAACTTACAATGTACAGTATGTGTTGCCACCCTATGGTCACGCACTACTCATTAAGCTAACATTTAGCGGCCGCTGCCAACATACTGACTCAACTCCAGCCACTTTAATATTGGGAATTGATGGAAATTATGTAAAATGTACCACTAGCCACTTTAAACAATGCCACTTAATATAATGTTTACATACCCTACATTACTCATCTCATATGTATATGTATATACTGTACTCTATATCATCTACTGCATCTTGCCATCTTTATGTAATACATGTATCACTAGCCACTTTAAACTATGCCACTTTATGTTTACATACCCTACATTACTCATCTCATATGTATATACTGTACTCTATACCATCTACTGCATCTTGCCTATGCCGTTCTTTACCATCACTCATTCATATATCTTTATGTACATATTCTTTATCCCTTTACACTTGTGTGTATAAGGTAGTAGTTGTGGAATTGTTAGGTTAGATTAATTGTTGGTTATTACTGCATTGTCGGAACTAGAAGCACAAGCATTTCGCTACACTCGCATTAACATCTGCTAACCATGTGTATGTGACAAATCAAATTTGATTTGAAGCTAATTTAGAACTTTTATTATTTAAAAACATGAAATACTGTCAATTACCGTATCGCCCAGCCCTATGTTTGCCCATATCGCCCAGCCCTATGTTTGCCCGTATTGCCCAGCCCTATTTGCCCGTATTGCCCAGCTCTATTTGCCCGTATTGCCCAGCCCTATGTTTGTCCATATCGCCCAGCCCTATGTTTGCCCGTATTGCCCAGCCCTATGTTTGCCCGTATCGCCCAGCCCTATTTGCCCGTATTGCCCAGCCCTATGTTTGCCCGTATTGCCCAGCCCTATGTTTGCCCGTATCGCCCAGGCCTATTTGCCCGTATTGCCCAGCCCTATTTGCCCGTATTGCCCAGCCCTATGTTTGCCCATATCGCCCAGCCCTATGTTTGCCCGTATTGCCCAGCCCTATTTGCCCGTATTGCCCAGCCCTATGTTTGCCCATATCACCCAGCCCTATGTTTGCCCGTATCGCCCAGCCCTATTTGCCCGTATTGCCCAGCCCTATGTTTGCCCGTATTGCCCAGCCCTATGTTTGCCCATATCGCCCAGCCCTATGTTTGCCCATATCGCCCAGCCCTATGTTTGCCCATATCGCCCAGCCCTATGTTTGCCCATATCGCCCAGCCCTATGTTTGCCCATATCGCCCAGCCCTATGTTTGCCCATATCGCCCAGCCCTATGTTTGCCCATATCGCCCAGCCCTATGTTTGCCCATATCGCCCAGCCCTATGTTTGCCCATATCGCCCAGCCCTATGTTTGCCCATATCGCCCAGCCCTATGTTTGCCCATATCGCCCAGCCCTATGTTTGCCCATATCGCCCAGCCCTATGTTGGACACAGTATATAGAGGTCTATGGAGCCTGTCTCCATTCCTGATTTCTATAACTGTTAACTTATCTGTGTAATATTGACTTCAGCTCAGAAACACTTGTTTTGCAAACATGGTCATGTGTTATCAACTGCTGTGCTGATCAGCGGGCATTTCATTACCTCTGTCAAATGAAGAAACGTATCAAAAAAAAAATAAATGAATATTCAGACCCTTTTGAGCTCAGCTGCTTCCTGTTTCCATTTATCATCCTTTACATGTTTGTACAACTTGACTGCTAATGCACCGTGTATATATATATATATATCTCTATGTTACAGTACATTACCAAAAGTATGCAGACACCTGCACGTCAAACATCTCTGGTAAGACGAGGGGTGGGGGTGTGTATATATTTGTCAATAACAGCTGTTGCGCGATGTCTAATGGTAATAAGGATCGGCGTTCCGTCGACGGGACAGTTGTAAATCATGCAGCGTGTTATGTCAAGATCGCAGATTTTAGAGAAACAACAAATGTTGGTACATATAAGTGTCTCATATTGGCTGAAAGCTTAAATTCTTGTTATTTTAACTGCATTGTCCAATTTACAGTAGCTATTACTGCGTATAAATGCCATGCTATTGTTTGAGGAGAGCTCCTAACAACAAAACACTTTTTTCACCGCGATAGGTCTGAAAAATTCACCTCTGAAGGTGAAATGTGTACTTACGTTCTGAAATCTTGCTCTGATTTATCATCCAAAGGGCCCCAGAGATAACATGAAGTGTTGTCTTGTTAGATAAAATCCTTTATCATATCCTAAAAAAGTCCATATAGCATGCACGATCGATTTTGTATTTCAATTTGCAAAGAAAGGAATCTGTGAAAATCTCACCCTAAACGTTGTTTCAACCAGTCAAATCATGTTCGTATGTATTCCTCAGAGATCCTAGAAGGTAACCAGACTTCACTATATCATTAGGGGTGTGGTATATCCTATAGGACATCATATTTGGTCAGAGAGCGACGCCTTCATGGCACGCTTTTTATTTTAGTTTATTTAGTAAATATTTTCTTAAATCTATTTCTTGAACTGCATTGTTTAGAACAAACTCTATATGCAATGTGTAATATGATGTTATAGGACTGTCATCTGAAGAATTCTGAGAAGGTTAGTGAAAAAATTTATATATTTTGGTGGTTTATACGTTATCACTATTTTTGCCTTGAATCAATGCTGGTGTGATGTTTGCTATTGTGGTAAGCTAATATAACGCTATATTATAGAGTTTGTTCGAAAATGTGCATATTTAGCGGCACAAATCGCGCTTATACAATGAGAATAGTGTCCAAAACCTCAAGCAATCTGTCCGGCGCCATCTTGGAGAGGCACCTATTCTAATCGAAAACTATTCATAAACTTGACAAAAAAAATACAGGTTGGACAGCAATTGAAAGACAAATTAATTCTTAATGCAATCGCTGGGTTACATTTTTAAAATTAACTTCTTGCAACTATAGGGGGTGCTATTTTGCATTAGCATAATTAACTCTACAGATTAAACTGCAAGGTTTTTTCTTGGTTAGTGGCTATCAATATCTTAGTTTAGCCGAATTAGTGATAGCTACTGGTGTTGAGAGAAAATGGTGGAAAAAGAAAAATTGTGATTTTTGCTAACGTGTTTAGCTAATAGATTTACATATTGTGTCTTCCTTGTAAAACATTTTAAAAATCTGAAATGGTGGCTTTATTCACAAGATCTGTATCTTTCATTAGGTGTCTTGGACTTGTGATTTAATGATATTTAGATGCTACTATTTAATTGTGACGCTATGCTAGCGATGCTAATCAGTGTGGGGGGGGTGGGGGGTGCTCCCGGATCCGGGGTAGAGGCTCGTTAGAGGTTAACGTTACTTCAAAATACAGCGTGCGATAAAGCAAGGCTACACTACAAGTAATGGCGGCTTATGCATTTGACTTTTTTCAACAGAACAACGAATTATCAGCATAAATAGTTCTTACTTTTTGATGAACTCTCATCAGAATCTTGGGATAGGTGTCCTGTGTCCAAAAGAATAGTTGCTAGGTTGGAGAACGTCCTCTTCAGCGTTGCAAGTAGCAGTAAACAATAGCATGAGAGAGAGAGATACCCAACTTCCTACAACGCCACGAAAATAAATACCCGAAAATCGCAATATACTGACATAAACTGATATAATTTGGTTCAAATTAACAAGATTATGATGTCTTTAAAGCCTATATCGAATTAAAACACAGCCGGAAATGTCTAAGATCTGTAACCGATGTTTCCAGTAGAACGTGCCAAGGTCCTCAGTGCGTCAGAGCGAAGGGGAAAAGAACGATACACGTCTTTGCCAAGGGATTTATAACCTTTGGGAACTACGTAGAGACTCCATTTCAAGTCTCCCTATTCGCTAACAACCAGGGGAAGGCGTATGCAGTGCATCTCAACCAAAAGAAGACAGGCAGAGTTATACACAGGTCTGAGAGCAGGTTGGAAAATTTGGCATTCTCGCATAGGGAAATTGCTCTAAGTCCAGTTCTGTTTCACTCACAGATATAATTCAAACGGTTTTAGAAACTAGAGACTGTTTTCTATCCAATAGTAATAATAGTATCCATATTGTACGAGTAAGAATTGAGTACGAGGCAGTTTAATTTGGGAACGTCAAGATCACATAGTGCTAACAGCGCCCCCTATTGACAAGAAGTTTTAATATGGAGTTGGTCCCCCCTTTACTGCTATAACAGCCTCCACTCTTCTGGGAAAGCTTTCCACTAGATGTTGGAACATTGCTGCGGGGATTTGCTTCCATTCAGCCATGAGCATTAGTGAGGTCAATCACTGATGTTGGGTGATTAGGCCTGGCTCGCAGTTGGTTTTCCAATTAATCCCAAAGGTGTTTGATGGGTTTGAGGTCAGGGCTCTGTCAGGCCAGTCAAGTTCTTCCACACCAATCTCGACAAACCAATTCTGTATGGACCTCGCTTTGTGCACTGTGGTATTGTCATGCTGAAACAGGAAAGGGCCTTCCCCAAACTGTTGCCACAAAGTTGCAAGCACAGAATTGTCTAGAATGTCATTGCACAGTATGATGTAGCGTTAAGATTTCCCTTCACTGGAACTAAGAAGCCTAGCCCGAACCATGAAAAACAGCCCCAGACCATTAATTCCTCCTCCACCAAACTTAACAGTTGGCACTATGCATTGAGGCAGGTAGCATTCTCCTGGCGTCCACCAAACCCAGATTCATCCATCGTACTGCCAGATGGGGAAGCGTGAAGACGATTTTAATGCGCTTCAGCACTCCGCGCGCCCTTGTAAGGTCTACCACTTACTTATTGGCTGAGCCGTTGTTGCTCCTAGACGTTTCCACTTCACAATAACAGCACTTACAGTTGACAGGGGCAGCTCTAGCAGGGCAGACATGACGGACTGACTTGTTGGAAGGGTGGCATCCTATGAAGGTGCCACGTTGAAAGTCACTGAGCTCTTCAGTAAGGCCATTCTACTGCCAATGTCTGTCTATGGAGATTGCATGGCTGTGTGCTCGATTTTATACACCTGTCAGCAACGGGTGTGGCTGAAATAGCCAAATCCACTTATTTCAAAATACTTTTGAATTTATTGTGTATATTTATATTCCGGAGTCGTCTTAATATTTATATATTTCCTAATTCAATTATATATTTTTTTTAACTTTGTGTGTAATATTGTTAGATATTACTGCACTGTTGGAGCTAGGAACACAAGCATTTCGCTACACCCACAATAACATCTCCTAATTCTGTGTATAGTACCAATAACATTTTATTTTCTTTGTTATTCGTCACATGCTTCGTAACCAAAGGTGTAGACTAACATTGACATTTTTACTTACGGGCCCTTCCCAACAATGCAGAGAGAAAGAAAATAGTTAAATAATAGAAAAGTAAAACATGTACAGTAATACTAGATACACAGTAACGATAACTTGACTACATAAGTATGTGTGTGTGTGCACAAGTGTGTGTGTGCCCCCCTCCCTCTGTGGTGTAGTAGCCAGGGGGTAGTGGGCAGGGACTGACGCAGAACGCAGAGACAGGAGATGCGTGTGACAGCTCCCTTTGCACCCGGACATCCCGACCCCCCCCACGCCCCACAACCCAAAACCTGCCAGAGCTGTGGAAGCAGGAACGGAGATACATAAACTCTCCTGGAACAAACATAGAGGATGGGGGGTCAAAGTGTCATATCAATTTGTGGCAGTGGTGTCATTTCTTGAAGAGGCTAACCGCTGCCACTTCACTTTAGTTTAGTTTAGCTTGACACTGTCCCTCCGTTCGTCCGTCTGTACACCCGTCCTTCTGTCTGTCCACTAGCAAAACTGACCTCACTCTGGAACACAGCACAACTCTAAAAACTAAAACTGTTGTCTCTCCACACTTCTGACAAATGAATGTAAATAAAGGCTTTAAATTGGTCCTAATCTGGTTTGGGGGTTCTCAATTCAAGGATTAAAAAAAATCAGAATTGAAAATAAATTACAGTTATCAATGATTTAATTGGATTTCAATTGTACCACTTGAAGTGACTGAATTTCAGTCCACTTGTCATTCACTGCCTGTATATCTCTGTGTTGTCTGTGTATTGTATAGGATAGATTATGCAACCTAATGAGTGCCAATTGCTATTAACATGGTAGTTGATACATTGTGTATTACGTGTTAAATATAATGAATGTTATCATTTGTAACATTATTTATTCTATTTGCGTGGGAGTTAGTATATTGGGGTTTCTGTTGTCTTTAACACAATTAATAGCAGATTTTGGATTGACTACTTGTTTGTGTGAGCCTGATGTATAACCTTGATGTACTGGGTTGGAAACCCCTTAGATATAGGTCACCTCATCAAATCAAAGCAACTGAAATCAAATTGTATTGGTCACATACACGTGATTACCAGATGTTATTGCAGGTGTAGCGAAACGCTTGTGCTTCTAGCTCCGACAGTGCAGTAATATACAGTGGGGCAAAAAAAGTATTTAGCCAGCCACCAATTGTGCAAGTTCTCCCACTTAAAAAGATGAGAGAGGCCTGTAATTGTCATCATAGGTACACTTCAACTATGACAGACAAAATGAGAAAAGAAAATCCAGTAAATCACATTGTAGGATTTTTTATGAATTTATTTGTAAATTATGGTGGAAAATAAGTATTTGGTCACCTACAAACAAGCAAGATTTCTGGCTCTCACAGACCTGTAACTTCTTCTTTAAGAGGCTCCTCTGTCCTCCACTTGTTACCTGTATTAATGGCACCTGTTTGAACTTGTTATCAGTATAAAAGACACCTGTCCACAACCTCAAACAGTCACACTCCAAACTCCACTATGGCCAAGACCAAAGAGCTGTCAAAGGACACCAGAAACAAAATTGTAGACCTGCACCAGGCTGGGAAGACTGAATCTGCAATAGGTAAGCAGCTTGGTTTGAAGAAATCAACTGCGGGAGCAATTATTAGGAAATGGAAGACATACAAGACCACTGATAATCTCCCTCGATCTGGGGCTCCACGCAATATCTCACCCCGTGGGGTCAAAATGATCACAAGAACGGTGAGCAAAAATCCCAGAACCACACGGGGGGACCTAGTGAATGACCTGCAGAGAGCTGGGACCAAAGTAACAAAGCCTACCATCAGCAAGGGCATTGAAGATGAAACGTGGCTGGGTCTTTCAGCATGACAATGATCCCAAACACACCGCCCGGGCAACGAAGAAGTGGCTTCGTAAGAAGCATTTCAAGGTCCTGGAGTGGCCTAGCCAGTCTCCAGATCTCAACCCCATAGAAAATCTTTGGGAGTTGAAAGTCCATGTTTCCCAGCAACAGCCCCAAAACATCACTGCTCTAGAGGAGATCTGCATGGAGGAATGGGCCAAAATAACAGCAACAGTGTGTGAAAACCTTGTGAAGACTTACAGAAAACGTTTGACCTCTGTCATTGCCAACAAAGGGTATATAACAAAGTATTGAGATAAACTTTTGTTATTGACCAAATACTTATTTTCCACTCAATGTTAGTGATGACTGTTTAACAGTCTGATGGCCTTGAGATAGAAGCTGTTTTTCAGTCTCTCTGTCCCAGCTTTGATGCACCTGTACTGACCTCGCCTTCTGGCTGATAGCGGGGTGAACAGGCCGTGGCTCGGTGGTTGATGTCATCAGTTCAGACCACTTTAACCAAACCCCTCCATTAACACCATAGATTTTATTACCTCAGGGGACCAGCGTTCTAACCATTTATCCTCTCTTTCACTATCTCTCCCTCCTTTCCTCGCTCCCCCTCCAAATCAATGATAAAAAGACGGGGGAAAATATGAGATTGATTTATTTGCTTCAGTGTTCTTTGGGATTAAGAATTTTTTTCTGTCCCTTTCCACAAACTGAAACCAATTAGTGGGTCTAGCACTTGTAGTGTGGAATGTAGGTCGACCTGAGGAGTAATAAAAAACTATTGACTTTTTGGTGACTGTAAGCGGCGTGAAAGGGGTGCCGCTGCCTTGTCCGACATGAAAAGAGCTCCATTAATTTCACTTATTTCAAGAAGGGACCTGTCAAGTCCTAATGTGTCCCACACACTTCTAGTATTCAGGCACCCTGACACCGGCCCCGGCCCAGCCGAAATGAGTTACGTTGCTTCAACCACTCAGAAGGGGAGTGAGAGAGAGAGATGGAGAGAGAGAGAGGGAGAGAGAGAGAGAGAGAGAGAGAGAGAGTTGGCGGTGTAATTTCTAATTCTCTGTTTGAGGCTGGAACTGAGGTCTTTCATACATGGCTAATTCTGCCTCAAACACTCTTTCTGCAGCTCTCTCTCTCTCTACATCTCTCTCTACAACTATCTTTCTCTCTCTCTCTCTGTCTCTCTCTCTCTCTCTCTCTCTCTCTCTCTCTCTCTCTCTCTCTCTCTCTCTCTACATCTTTCTCTCCTCTCTCTCTGCTCTCTCTCTCTACATCTTTCTCTCCTCTCTCTCTGCTCTCGCTCTTTCTCTCTCTCTCTGATTGTGGAGCATGCCCAGGGTACTGTGACACTGATGTGACACAATACAGAAATGACTACACACACTTTGAGTATAACCCATGGTGCATCCTCAAAACACTTCTCATTTAAGCAGTTTATACAAACCATACAGACCATCCATTAAACTAAAATAATGTTTGGAGGGAAACAACGGATAATCAAATTCAGTTCAGGCCATAACAATGCTGCCCATTGTATGTGGCCATTAAATGTCAGTATGACTAAAATAAAGATAATTCTTAAAAACCAATCCAGCTCCAGATGACATGTTACTCATTTAATTTGTTTATCATGTTATCATGTATTAATCTATCCTTGGACGGTAGCTAAGACTCATGTATCAAAGTTCTCATATTGTGTAGTCCAGAGGTAAGATGAATCTATGTGGTGATATCTCATCTTCTAGTCCCTGATTAACTAAACCTGAATTAGGCCTTTTCCTGGATCTACATCTAATCTGGGGCTTGGAGAGAGGGACGTCATTTCAGAGAAATGTGTCTATTTCACTGACTTTAGCTGGCCGTCATTGTAAATAAGAATTTGTTCTTAACTGACTTGCCTAGTTAAATAAAGGTTAAATAAAAAAACAGCAAGTGTGTGTGTGTGTGTGTGTGTGTGTGTGTGTGTGTGTGTGTGTGTGTGTGTGTGTTTGGAGGGGAGAGGCTATCTGCAGCCAGAAACAAATCAGTGCGTGTGAGATATGAAAGCAGCCATTGTGATATATGGTGATCAGGCCTAACCCTGCCACAGCTGTGTATAATCACTCACACATATTCACATGATTGATGAAATATGTGTTTGTGAAATCCGAGCTGCTTTTGTTATCATCCTGTTTTTTTTCTTTCTTTCTCTCCCTCTCTCTCTTCTCACTCCCCCTCTCTCCTCTCACTTCCTCTCTCTCTTCTCACTCCCTCTCTCTCTTCTCACTCCATCTCTCTCTTCTCACTCCCCCTCTCTCCTCTCACTTCCTCTCTCTCTTCTCACTCCCTCTCTCTCTTCTCACTCCCCCTCTCTGCTCTCACTTCCTCTCTCTCTTCTCACTCCCTCTCTCTCTTCTCACTCCATCTCTCTCCTCTCACTCCCTCTCTCTCCTCACTCCCTCTCTCTCTTCTCACTCCCTCTCTCTCTTCTCACTCCCCCTCTCTCTTCTCACTCCCTCTCTCTCCTCTCACTCCTTCTCTCTCTTCTCACTCCATCTCGCTCTTCTCACTCCCTCTCTCTCTTCTCAGCCCCCCTCTCTCCTCTCACTCCCTCTCTCTCTTCTCACTCCATCTCGCTCTTCTCACTCCCTCTCTCTCTTCTCACTCCCTCTCTCTCTTCTCACTCCCCCTCTCTCTTCTCACTCCCTCTCTCTCCTCTCACTCCTTCTCTCTCTTCTCACTCCATCTCGCTCTTCTCACTCCCCCTCTCTCCTCTCACTCCCACTCTCTCTTCTCACTCCCTCACTCTCTTCTCACTCCCTTTCTCTCCTCTCACTCCCTATCTCTCCTCTCACTCCCTCTCTCTCCTCTCACTCCCCTTCTCTCCTCTCACTCACTCCCTCTCTCTCCTCTCACTCCCTCTCTCTCTTCTCACTCCCTCTCTCTCTTCTCACTCCCTCTCTCGTTCACACCAGAGGGTTTCGGCGAAAGCCAAGTGAGATGAGGGGCGACATGATGGAGCGCCACTACGGAGCGCCACACAAACAGGAAATTACTGGCACAGCGAGGGGACACCCTTTTTTTCATTCAGTAATACGTATATGAGATGCATGAGAAAACATAGTCCTCTGAAGAAGTGGAAGAAGAAAAATAGAGAAGAAGAGAAAGAGAGAAGGAGAAAAAGAGAAAAGAAAGGAATAAAACAATTGTAATTTCCCCCAACAGAAGTGTAAGAGGGATGAGAAGGAGATATGAGGAGAGAGAGAGGGGGAGAAGGAGGTATGAGGAGAGAGAGAGGGGGATGAGAAGGAGATATGAGGAGAGAGAGAGGGGGAGAAGAGAGAGAGAGAGAAAGAGAGATGGAAAGAGAGAGACAGAGAGAGGATTGATAGATGGCACAAAGACTCACTGACACACGATCACATTAATGAGTAGACTGAAACAGAATGTTAAACTTAGTTGCCATCACAGACCAAGACACACGTTTACAAACACACACTGTAAATGGTAGTCCTAGTTACACTAGGCCTATTCCCTCATTCTAAAGCCTGTTCATAATTTTATATACATTAAATACGGTATTGATACGTTGCTTTAAAGATATCACTTGCATCCCAGCTCATCCCAACACAGACAAACGGCCATCTGCCAACACAACTAACTAACTCACATCCACACACTCAACTCACATCCACACACTCAACTCAAATCCACACACTCAACTCACATCCACACGCTCAACTCACATCCACACTCAACTCACATCCACACGCTCAACTCACATCCACACACTCAACTCACATCCACACGCTCAACTCACATCCACACACTCATCCACACGCTCAACTCACATCCACACACTCAACTCACATCCACACGCTCAACTCACATCCACACACTCAACTCACATCCACACGCTCAACTCACATCCACACACTCATCCACACGCTCAACTCACATCCACACACTCAACTCACATCCACACGCTCAACTCACATCCACACACTCAACTCACATCCACACACTCAACTCAAATACACACACTCAACTCACATCCACACGCTCAACTCACATCCACACTCAACTCACATCCACACGCTCAACTCACATCCACACACTCAACTCACATCCACACACTCACACACTCAACTCACATCCACACTCTCACACACTCAACTCACATCCACACTCTCACACACTCAACTCACATCCACACTCTCACACACTCAACTCACATCCACACTCTCACACACTCAACTCACATCCACACTCTCACACACTCAACTCACATCCACACTCTCACACACTCAACTCACATCCACACTCTCACACACTCAACTCACATCCACACGCTCAACTCACATCCACACACTCAACTCACATCCACACACTCAACTCACATCCACACGCTCAACTCACATCCACACACTCACACACTCAACTCACATCCACACACTCAACTCACATCCACACGCTCAACTCACATCCACACACTCACACACTCAACTCACATCCACACACTCAACTCACATCCACACGCTCAACTCACATCCACACGCTCAACTCACATCCACACGCTCAACTCACATCCACACGCTCAACTCACATCCACACGCTCAACTCACATCCACACGCTCAACTCACATCCACACGCTCAACTCACATCCACACGCTCAACTCACATCCACACGCTCAACTCACATCCACACGCTCAACTCACATCCACACGCTCAACTCACATCCACACGCTCAACTCACATCCACACGCTCAACTCACATCCACACGCTCAACTCACATCCACACTCAACTCACATCCACACACTCAACTCACATCCACACACTCAACTCACATCCACACACTCAACTCACATCCACACGCTCAACTCACATCCACACTCAACTCACATCCACACACTCAACTCACATCCACACGCTCAACTCACATCCACACACTCAACTCACATCCACACGCTCAACTCACATCCACACGCTCAACTCACATCCACACACTCAACTCACATCCACACGCTCAACTCACATCCACACACTCAACTCACATCCACACACTCACACGCTCAACTCACATCCACACGCTCAACTCACATCCACACACTCAACTCACATCCACACTCTCAACTCACATCCACACTCTCAACTCACATCCACACGCTCAAGACCAACCCCATTTACAGTACTTCCTATGGCTCACCCCCACTGACTAAGGCCTTACCCTGGTTTACTAAAGCTAAAGCTAACTTCCATGGTCTGTGGCTGGTGACTGGTGGCTGGTGGCTGGTGGCTGGTGGCCGGTGGCTGGTGGCCGGTGGCTGGTGGCCGGTGGCTGGTGGCCGGTGGCTGGTGGCCGGTGGCTGGTGGTCGGTGGCTGGTGGCTGGTGGCTGGCGGTTGGTGGCTGGCGGCTGGCGGCTGGCGGCTGGTGGTTGGGACGTTAGTAAGGACACAGCAACAGAGAGCAGCTTGGTCTGGGCAAAACCTGCCAGCCCGCCTGCCCGCCACACACAGATTAAATATTTCCAATTCTCATGCAAAGCAGGCGGCAGAGGAGATGTGATCAGCCGTCTCCATCTAATCCCAACGCTCAGCTCTCTCAGCCAGGGTTAGCCAGCTCATTCGTCCACACACCTAACTTTTAGCATAAAACATCATGGTCATTTGCATCTTTAAGTGTTTGTGATTCCCCCCCCCCCCCATCCCCCACATGCCATGTGTGTTTGGGGGGGTTGTGTGTGATCAGACACATGCCATACGGAAGACACAGGATACATTATTCAGGTCACACACTACAACAACAGCAGTTTGTATGTAGGTAACAATGTCTGCTTCTCCCTGCATTACCTGTATGTTGGGGGATTCTTGTGTGTATAATAGTAGGGGAGAGTGGGGTAAGTTGAGCCACAGGGGTAAGTTGAGCCACCCTTGCTTCTAGGGAACCATACACATTATATGTATAATTTGACCAAATGGAGCCTGTGAAGTGAGAAACCACATGGAAAAAAGTCTTAAGTTAAAAAAAAATGATTTTCACCATGCCAAATTAATATTTTGTGTAAGAGATTTCATGATGCTTCATGTTTCAGTGAAGTACAGTGAAAAACCTTTCTTTCAAACTCAAAACCCAACAATGCAATAATCAATAACAATGTAATACCAGAAAAAACACAAGAAATAAGAAGAAATATGAAGAACACAATCAGTAAGTAAGTAAGCAGAGAAAATACAGGGTCAGTTCCAGTACCATATTTACAATGTGCAGGGATACTGGATAGAGGTAGATATGTATAGGGGTTAAGGTGACTACGCAACAGGACATAAGATAAACATGCAGAGTAGCAGCTGTTTGTATGTGAGGGGGTGTGCATGTGTATAGACTCAGTATAAATGGATGTGCATATTATGTGTGAATGTGTAGGAACCTCTGAGTGTGTAGGGTCCTGTGAGTGTGTAGGGTCCTGTGAGTGTGTAGGGTCCTGTGAGTGTGTAGGGTACTGTGAGTGTGTAGGGTCCTGTGACTGTGTAGGGTCCTGTGAGTGTGTCGGGTCCTGTGTGTGTGTAGGGTCCTGTGTGTATGTAGGGTCCTGTGAGTGTGTAGGGTCCTGTGAGTGTGTAGGGTCCTGTGAGTGTGTAGGGTCCTGTGTGTGTGAACAGAGATAGAGCAAAACTAAAAAGTTTATTTCGAGGGCGGTGTTATTGCCATACCAGGCAGTGATGCAGCCAGTCAAGATGCTCTCAATGGTACCGCTGGATAACTTTTTGAGGATTTGAGGGCCCATAACAAACTTGTTTAACCTCCTGAGGGGGACGAGGTGCTGGTGCGCCTCCTTCATGACTGTGCATGTGTGTTTGAACCATTTTAATTTCTTAGTGATTTGGACACTGAGGACCTTGAAACACTCGACCTGCACCACTACAGCCCCACCGATGTGGAAGAGGTGGCCGGTTTTCCCTTCTCCTTAATCTCACCAGGACCCCCCCCCCCCCCCCCCCCCGCCTCTGTAAGGCCGGCGTTTCGTCTTGGGTAGTACGATATTACAGAAAGAGCCAAGGACAGATGAGTTGAAGTTGAAGCCGAGAATTGGTGTTAGTAACTGCCGATCCGATGTTCAAGAGTTCTTGTCGGTTGTAAGAAATAATTGCTGATACATTTTGTAAAAATAAACTACAAAATAATCACAAAATAGCAAAGTTGGGTCAGAGCTAGCAAAACCGAGGCCATGCAGTGCAGCGCCTTGGGGTAAGATGAGCCAATGTCTGAGTCAATAGCAAGTTGAGAAAAGTAAAGTATTTTCTTCCCAGGCTTAATGCAAGGCATTACCGCTGGGATATGAGGTAACAACAGGGCCTGGCCTATGCTTAAAGTACAAAGTGTTTGTTAGGTATTAAGCCTGCATTAAAAAATGCTTAAAATGCTTAAAGACAAAAAGTGATTGTGATTGTGTTGAACTGTGTTTGAGAAATAAAGATAGACAGTTTTAAAAAGGTAGCGGTAATATTTAATTCAGTATAGGTGGCTTAACTTACCCTGTCTTGCGGCTCAGCTTACCCCATACCTGGGGTAATTTGTGCCAAGAGACCACTTTTGTGGGCAAGCTACCCACTGAGCACAGAGGTCAGTTCAACATCTTGTTCTGATTTACATTTGGTTGAGTTGTGATATCAACAACAAATGTCACCATGTCATTGGATAGAGGTTAATAGTTTTTTAGAAAAAAATACAACATGCCCTTATTGGACTTTGCAAATCCAATAATTTTTCTACTGTACGTTCAACATCATCACATAGATTTTTGGGGTGAAAATGACATGGAAACAATGTTGATTCAACTAGTTTTTGCCCAGTGGGTTTGTTTTCCAAAATGTAATGTTTACATTCATTCTGATCATTTCCAGGAATATACAACATCCTGAAATATACACTGAGTGTACAAAGTATTCAGGATGCCTACCTTATATTAAGTTGCACCCCCCTGGTGAGTCTACCCCCCTGGTGAGTCTTCTCTTTGACTCACCTGGTCAGTCTGTTCACTTTGACTCACCTGGTCAGTCTGTTCACTTTGACTCACCTGGTCAATCTGTTCACTTTGACTCACCTGGTCAGTCTGTTCACTTGGATTCACCTGGTCAGTCTGTTCCCTTTGACTCACCTGGTCAGTCTGTTCACTTTGACTCACCTGGTCAGTCTGTTCACTTTGACTCACCTGGTCAGTCTGTTCACTTTGACTCACCTGGTCAGTCTGTTCACTTTGACTCACCTAATCAGTCTGTTCTCTTTGATTCACCTGGTCAGTCTGTTCACTTTGACTCACCTGGTCAGTCTGTTCTCTTTGACTCACCTGGTCAGTCTGTTCACTTTGACTCACCTGGTCCGTCTGTTCACTTTGACTCACCTGGTCAGTCTGTTCACTTGGATTCACCTGGTCAGTCTGTTCACTTTGACTCACCTGGTCAGTCTGTTCACTTTGACTCACCTGGTCAGTCTGTTCACTTTGATTCACCTGATCAGTCTGTTCACTTTGACTCACCTGGTCAGTCTGTTCACTTTGACTCACCTGATCAGTCTGTTCACTTTGACTCACCTGGTCAGTATGTTCACTTTGACTCACCTGGTCAGTCTGTTCCCTTGGATTCACCTGGTCAGTCTGTTCACTTTGACTCACCTTGTCAGTCTGTTCACTTTGATTCACCTGGTCAGTCTGTTCACTTTGACTCACCTGGTCAGTCTGTTCACTTTGATTCACCTGGTCAGTCTGTTCACTTTGACTCACCTGGTCAGACTGTTCACTTTGACTCACCTGGTCAGTCTGTTCACTTTGACTCACCTGGTCAGTCTGTTCACTTTGATTCACCTGGTCAGTCTGTTCACTTTGACTCACCTGGTCAGTCTGTTCACTTTGATTCACCTGATCAGTCTGTTCACTTTGACTCACCTGGTCAGTCTGTTCACTTTGATTCACCTGATCAGTCTGTTCACTTTGACTCACCTGGTCAGTCTGTTCACTTTGTCTCACCTGGTCATACTGTTCACTTTGACTCACCTGGTCAGTCTGTACACTTTGACTCACCTGGTCAGTCTATGTCATGAAAATACCAGTTGTCCTTAATGTTTTGTACACACAGTGTATGTAGATATCTTTGTTAGAAAGAACACTATATTTCCCTTGACGGAGTGATACTGAATGTAAAAATGGCTCAACCTACCCCACTCTCCTCTCAGCTTACCCCACTCTCCTCTCAACTTACCCCACTCTCCTCTCAACTTACCCCACTCTCCTCTCAACTTACCCCACTCTCCTCTCAACTTACCCCACTCTACTCTCAACTTACCCCATTCTCCTCTCAGCTTACCCCACTCTACTCTCAACTTACCCCACTCTCCTCTCAACTTACCCCATTCTCCTCTCAACTTACCCCACTCTACTCTCAACCTACCCCACTCTCCTCTCAACTTACCCCATTCTCCTCTCAGCTTACCCCACTCTACTCTCAACTTACCCCACTCTCCTCTAAGCTTACCCCACTCTACTCTCAACCTACCCCACTCTCCTCTCAACTTACCCCACTCTCCTCTCAACTTACCCCACTCTCCTCTCAACTTACCCCACTCTCCTCTCAACTTACCCCACTCTCCTCTCAACTTACCCCACTCTCCTCTCAACTTACCCCACTCTCCTCTCAGCTTACCCCACTCTCCTCTCAACTTACCCCATTCTCCTCTCAACTTACCCCATTATCCTCTCAACTTACCCCATTATTCTCTCAACTTACCCCACTCTCCTCTCAACTTACTCACTCTTCTCTCAACTTACCCCATTCTCCTCTCAACTTACCCCACTCTCCTCTCAGCTTACCCCACTCTCCTGTCAACTTACCCCACTCTCCTCTCAGCTTACCCCACTCTACTCTCAACTTACCCCATTCTACTCTCAGCTTACCCCACTCTCCTCTCAGCTTACCCCACTCTCCTCTCAGCTTACCCCACTCTCCTCTCAGGTTACCCCACTCTCCTCTCAGGTTACCCCACTCTCCTCTCAACTTACCCCACTCTCCTCTCAGGTTACCCCACTCTCCTCTCAGGTTACCCCACTCTCCTCTCAACTTACCCCATTCTCCTCTCAACTTACCCCACTCTCCTCTCAGGTTACCCCACTCTCCTCTCAGCTTACCCCACTCTCCTCTCAGGTTACGCCACTCTCCTCTCAACTTACCCCATTCTCCTCTCAACTTACCCCATTCTCCTCTCAGCTTACCCCACTCTCCTCTCAACTTACCCCATTCTCCTCTCAACTTACCCCATTCTCCTCTCAGCTTACCCCACTCTCCTCTCAGCTTACCCCACTCTCCTCTCAGCTTACCCCACTTTTCTCTCAATTTACCCCATTATCCTCTCAGCTTACCCCACTCTCCTCTCAATTTACCCCACTCTCCTCTCAGCTTACCCCATTCTCCTCTCAACTTACCCCACTCTCCTCTCAACTTACCCCATTCTCCTCTCAGCTTACCCCACTCTCCTCTCAACTTACCCCACTCTACTCTCAACTTACCCCATTCTCCTCTCAACTTACCCCACTCTCCTCTCAACTTACCCCACTCTCCTCTCAACTTACCCCACTCTCCTCTCAACTTACCCCACTCTCCTGTCAACTTACCCCACTCTCCTCTCAACTTACCCCATTCTCCTCTCAACTTACCCCACTCTCCTCTCAGGTTACCCCACTCTCCTCTCAGCTTACCTCACTCTCCTCTCAGCTTACCCCACTCTCCTCTCAGCTTACCCCACTCTCCTCTCAATTTACCCCATTCTCCTCTCAGCTTACCCCATTCTCCTCTCAACTTACCCCACTCTCCTCTCAGCTTACCCCACTCTCCTCTCAATTTACCCCATTATCCTCTCAGCTTACCCCACTCTCCTCTCAACTTACCCCACTCTCCTCTCAGCTTACCCCATTCTCCTCTCAACTTACCCCACTCTCCTCTCAACTTACCCCATTCTCCTCTCAGCTTACCCCACTCTCCTCTCAACTTACCCCACTCTCCTCTCAACTTACCCCATTCTCCTCTCAACTTACCCCACTCTCCTCTCAACTTACCCCACTCTCCTCTCAACTTACCCCACTCTCCTCTCAACTTACCCCACTCCCTTTCAACTTACCCCACTCTCCTCTCAACTTACCCCACTCTCCTGTCAACTTACCCCACTCTCCTCTCAACTTACCCCACTCTCCTCTCAACTTACCCCACTCTCCTGTCAACTTACCCCACTCTCCTCTCAACTTACCACACTCTCCTCTCAACTTACCCCACTCTCCTGTCAACTTACCCCACTCTTCTCTAAACTCACCCCACTCTACTCTCAACTTACCCCACTCTACTCTCAACTTACCCCACTCTCCTCTAAACTCACCCCACTCTCCTCTCAACTTACCCCACTCTACTCTCAACTTACCCCATTCTCCTGTCAACTTACCCCACTCTCCTCTCAACTTACCCCACTCTCCTGTCAACTTACCCCACTCTCCTCTAAACTCACCCCACTCTCCTCTCAACTTACCCCACTCCCTCTCAACTTACCCCACTCCCTCTCAACCTACCCCACTCTCCTCTCAACTTACCCCACTCTTCTGTCAACTTACCCCATTCTCCTCTCAACTTACACCACTCTCCCCTACAGTATTGCAAGATCTAGAATGACATCAACACTCTCATCAATTAACATCTTGTGTCCTTCTGACATAGGAAATAATTGTCTGCTCACTTAATGTACATGTTTGTGTGTGTGTGTATCCTGTCTACAACACCATGTGTGTCTGTCTATAACTAAAACCTTGGCATCTCCTCTCTCTGTCTGTGTGGGGCTGAACTTGGATCATCAACACAGTCCATCTGAAGGCTGTCATGTTCTAGTGATGGGCCTGTTGCTGTAGGGCCGGCCAGGTAGAGGGGAGACGGGCAAAGTGGTATGGTTCACTGGAGCATAGCCCCTCTCACAGGCCTGCCGGCTCAATTAAAAGACACCCATTCCTACCCCTATGACTCTGCGTTACATGTACACATGGGGAATTATCTTCCATATCTAAATATACTTCCAACATCAAGTATCTGACTTCTCCTCAAATAACCTGCTTTATTCAGGAATTCACTGGTCGTTTTATCACTAGTTTTGCATATTTTGTACGAGTATCGATTTCCATTGAATATAGGGTAATTGCTGTTTAAAACGCTTCACCTTCAAAATAAATGTTGAGGTTGAATCTATTCCTTGTCTTTAAAAACATTACTGTGATGTGCTGAGTTATAAGGACTATACAATATTTTTAAATATTCAAATCACAATTTCAGAAAAAATACTACACTTAAATATTGTGTTTCAGAGCTATTCTCATGTCAAACTAGATTGAAACAAATACATTCCTAGAAAGCCATTTGCTAGTGATTATTGATCAAATATAATTATAAAGCTGACATTCTCCGCACAGATTACAACGTTACCTCTGGTTTTACAATAACATTAACTCTAAACCAATCAGTTCAGTCCTACACTGTGGCAATTTTAATATGACAGTGAAAAGTATGAAATCTATTCTATGTGCTGCGGATTGTCTATCACAGCATGCATAAAAACAGCATCCCGTGTCAGAGAGGAACCCTTTTTAAACCACCAAGCGGCCATGACGCCTCTGGCTTCTCCTCTCCTCATCCGGTCCTCTCTCCTGTCTCTGCCTGGTGACTGAGTATGCAGGGCTGGAGGGGGAGATGCTGACATAATGGAGGAACGTGTGGGGTTATTGATAAATATAGAGGGACGGGAAGGAAGGAGCTTGTCAAGGGGAATAGTTTATTACACTGCAAAGGAAGGAGTTTTACAGCACAGTGAAACCATTGTGGTGAATTAGCCCTCTTCGTCTCTCTGGCTGCTAATGTACATGTAGAGAGGCTGTAGAGGGGACTGGGGACGGGGACAGATGGGGATGGACAGGACAAGTCAACCCAGGGACACCGTCTCACACACACAAATAAATCCATGCATGCACACACATACACACAGACTGGCACACACACTCTTGAATACAAACACACACAAACACACACACTGCCTCCTCCCCTCCCCATCCTTACCAGTATCCTACTTTATTTGACATATTGATGGCTCATAATGAACATCATTAATATTAATATCATTGGTATTTAAACACAGTTCGTGTATCACACGGATCATGTTGATGCATTACTCTCAGGATAATTAACAAGAGGAGCCCGAAGCAAAGCGACATCTTCAGCTGAAACATTTTTCCACCTGTCCTGTCATAAGTCTGGAGCCTCGCTCCACAATAATGATCGTCATAAAAAGACGTGATGTGTGGCTGGGAGGAGAAACTTTAGAGGGGGGTTAGTGAGATTGGAGGGGTAGAAAAAGCAATTACTGATGCAACATTAAAAAATGTGTGTGTGTGTGTGTGTGTGTGTGTGTGTGTGTGTGTGTGTGTGTGTGTGTGTGTGTGTGTGTGTGTGTGTGTGTGTGTGTGTGACACCAGCCAGTGGACCTAGGCCGTGGTGCGAGGCATCAGTTGAACAGGCTGATGGATGAATGACTAATGCGAGGGGAAGGAGAGGCTCGATGGCCAGGCTGCATGCACTTCATTAAAGAATGTAATTAGCCACCATCCACCATTAGACAGCACTGGTAGTGAGAACGCTAGCCAACGTTAACCTAACGTCAGACCAGGGAGAGGGCTGGGGCTGCATAGGGTTAGAGTTAGGATATGAGCCTGGGGTTGAGGTTGGAAACCAGGGCTAGGGGCTGGTCTGGGCCGGCCCGGGGCACAATGGGGCTAGGACAAGTACAAGGAGACCTGGCCAGGAATTGGAGGTTGGGCTGGGAATGGGGATGTGGCAGGGGGCTGGAGGTAGGGCCTCGGCCGGGGCTGAGGTTGTGGATGGAGCTAAAAGCCAGGCTTGAGGCTATAGAAGGGTAGAAGGACTGTGGTTCACTGGTGTCTGCTGCTTAGACAGGAGGCTACCGTACGTGCCAGGGTCTGCGGCGGTCCACTCGAGCAGCCGGCTGAGCCTAATATAAGGGGTCTCAGTGTATTTGCTGCCGGTGACATGGGCGGTAATCTAACACACTAATAACGAGAGAGAGAGGGGGGGGGGGGGGGGGGGGGGGCTGTCCCTCCATATCTTGTCTCGGTGACAGCAGCTTGATGTGGCAGAGCTGGGAACCTTCAGTGAGGATGACAGGAAATCATCATAATCATAATCATCTTCCTCATCATCACCATCCTCATCATCATGGCTAGCATCACCAGGGGGGGGTGAAAGGTCATTAGGTGAGCTGGATGCTGTCACTGCAAAGCATCAATCAACACTGAGACGGCCACATGAAACACACACACACACACACACACACACACACACACACACACACACACACACACACACACACACACACACACACACACACACACACACACACACACACACACACACACACACACACACGGGAGATATGGCACACAAAGCTCTCTGACCCTTGGGATAAAGCAGAGGATGAATTTAAATGGATCAATAAAGTAGAGTTCTTCTACATCTGATACAGAGAACATGTCAGAAAATGTACGGCTTTTTACTGTACATCAGTATCATCTTGGTACTCTCCCACCATTTTGGAAGCATTACAAATGTATTTATTATTGTCTACATTCATTTTTGCCACATTTATTATATTACAGACACCTTAATGCATACTTTAAAAGTATATTATGTCAGCTTAACATAAACATGTACACTTTTTAAATATATAGAAACATTTTCCTTAAAGTACTGTCCCCACTACAGCAAAAAAATACTTATGTAAATGTAATTTTTTTCCTTGAAACATTTAAAAAAAATACAATCACTTTGGCACTAATTTCGGAGACCTTGATGTCATTTTTCAAAACTCTAGACACAAAACTCACAACCAATGATCAAAATGCACATTTTTCAAAACTTTAACACTTTTTCTAATTGCTTGGATACAATACACATAAAGCTAAGATCATTTGTTCATTGAACCAAAATCACCTGTTCAAAATGACACAACTTAACATCAAAGTATTACCATTTCAAAATGCAATTCACACATTACATCTGAGATGACTGTCTATTCATGTCATTACAATGATCTAACTATCAATTGATACAACTGCTCAAAATGATAAGTAACTGTTGCATTACTCTTAATGCATAGTTTTATGGAAACTGACAAACAATATTCTATGTTTAGATCATGAAAGTTTCAGGATAACGAGATCCTTTGACACCAATTACCGTGGAATATGAACCAATTGGACTACGTTATCTATGGCTGTAATATTTCATCATCATTCTTTATCAGACACTGTTTCTATGGTCCCATGTACCACTTTTCCAGACCATGTTTTCAGATTTGACATTACTGTACACTCACCGGCCACTTTATTAGGTACACCTATCTAGTACTGGGTAGGACCCCCTTTTGCCTCCACAACAGCCTGAATTATTCATGGTGTTGTACGTTAAGAGATGCCATTCTGCACACCACTGTTTAAACAGCTGTTATTTGAGCATTTGTGGCCTTTCTGTTAGCTTGAATGAGTCTGGACATTCTCCTCTGACCTCTCTCATTAGCAAGGTGTTTTGGCCCACAGAACTGCCGCTCACTGAATTTGTTTTGGTTATCGCACCATTCTTTGTAAACTCTCGAGACTGTAGTGCGTAAAAATCCCAGGAAGGCAGCTGTTTCTGAGATGCTGGAATCGCCATGTGTGGCATCAACAATCATACCACAGTCAAAGTTGCTTAGATTACGCATCTTGTCCGTTCTAATGTTAGGTCGAACAACATCTAAAGCTCTCTACTTTATATACTCTATATATTGAGTTGCAGGCAGCCACAGGATTCGCTGTTCGAATGTAACCTTCCTTGATGAGCTAAATCAGGTCTGCAGAGCTGATGGTGTGACCTATGTCATTGTGTGGGATAATGTCAGGTTCCACCATGCTCAAATGGTGCAAGCATGGTTTCAGGCCCATCCACAATTTACCACCCTGTACTTCCCCCCATACTCTCCTTTCCTAAAACCTGATTGAGGAATTTTTCTCCACATGGAGGTGGAAGGTATATGATAGGCGCCCTCACGAACAAGCCACCCTTCTCCAGGCCATGGATGACGCATGCAATGACATCACGGCAGACCAGCGTCAGGCCTGGATTCGCCACGCCCGAAGATTCTTCCCAAGTTGTTTGGCTAATGAAAACATCCATTGTGATGTGGATGAGAACCTATGACCAAATCCACAAGACAGGGTTGATGGAAATATAGAAGTACAGTAATCAAACCTTTGTTTTGGTTTTTACAGTAAGCCAGGTGAGGAACACTGCAGTTGATGTTTTACTGTAGTTTGTTTCTTTTTTTGTAGATAATTATTTTTGCTTTGATTCAAATAAATTTTATTTTGTTCAATGATTCCACTGTGTCTGTAGTATTCTCTCTACTAGTCCTTTTACAGTGATGTATTTATGTGTAATAGCATAATGAAACGTGTCACATATTTTGTACTACAATATTTAATGATTGTACGAACAACTACACAGTGAAACTATCGGTATCTTGTGTGTGGGTGATATAAATGAATGTTCCTATGGTATTTCATGATAAATTTGTTATTTGAACCAATGATTCTGCAAGTGCAAGGTTTCTTTAAAGATATGAATGCACAATGCAATGTTTTGAACATTGGACAGCCTGTGTTACACGTGATGACTGTTTTGAGTTTTGTGTCTAGAGTTTTGAAAAATGACCACAAGGTTCTGAAATTAGTGCCAAAGTGATTGTAAAAAACTGTAATTGAAATACTGTTCCATTCATTCCTATGGAGGACTGCTCCTACTGGGGAGAGCCTATATGGATGACTAGTGGCCTCAAAGCTTCTCAATGGCCAATACATAGCATCAGCAATGCAGGGATTATATACATCTAACCCATCCAACATAACCATAGCTCTCATACCAGACTGTTGAATGAGTTCAAGTGTATTTGTTGTCAAGGCATATCCAAGACATTTTATCATGACATAACCAAACATAACCATAACCAAACCAAATCTTAAAACATCAGGACAGAGCCACGACATCAACTTCCAAGTTAAAACAGCTTCAATCAGCCTAGGCAACCAACAGGGTGATTTTGGATGCCCTGGTCACTCCAAGAACAGTCTAAGAGTGGGAGTGGAGTTAGTGGTGTGAGAGCAGTAGAATGAGGTGCAAAGTTCATCATATCAGAGATAGACAGAACCACCGTGGATCTAATCTGGTCTTCCTGGTGCCTGTCCTGTTTTATCTATCGTCTGCTGCATTCAGATAAATCACCCTGCATGCCTGCCTACCTACCTGCTCCTGGGGTTAGTTAACACATGCTAATCTGTCACACACACACACACACACACACACACACACACACACACACACACACACACACACACACACACACACACACACACACACACACACACACACACACACAACAAAATACACAGAATCAACCACACACGAGCACAAGCACACGGACACCCATACACACACCAGCACAGGAGGGAAGAGGAAGTGAGACTAAAGGTGGAAGGTAAGAGCAAAGAAAGAGAGAGAAAATGGAAAAATGAAAATCAACATATTCATCATAATCTTATCCTTAGTCAACGGGACAGGAGCACATGCCGATTCATTAGACAGCCAGTTAGGTGTGTGTGTGTGTGTGTGTGTGTGCGTGCGTGTGTGTGTGTGTGTGTGTGTGTGTGTGTGTGTGTGTGTGTGTGTGTGTGTGTGTGTGTGTGTGTGTGTGTGTGTGTGTGTGTGTGTGTGTGTGTGTGTGTGTGTGTGTGTGTGTGTGTGTGTGTGTAGGCTCTCTCTGACGCCACCTCATTGGTAAGCAGGAGAAGTAGGCATAAAGCAGGACATTCATCACGCGCCAGACGAATGACAGAGGATTACTAGTTAGACAGTGTAATAAGCACCATCTAATTTCCTCTTTAGAATCAATTCATGTTTCCCAGCTCAAGATCATCATCATGGGGAAAAAGCTTCCCTGTTGAGAAATGAAGCAGTCAAAAAATACCTTTAAGAGGTAGAAGTAGAGGCAGACTGGATATAAGGTAATGGCATGGTGGTGTCTGATGAAACTGAGCGGTATCTTCACCTCTTCTGGCTGTCTGGGAGGAAATAAGACTGTTTAGTTTAAGTAATATCTAACAATTTCACAACAATACACACAATACAATACACACAATAGGCACGAAAAAAGGAATGGAATGAAGAATATATAAATATTTGTACAAGCAATGTCAGAGCGGCATAGACTAAGATACAGTGGAATAGAATAGAATACAGTATAGACATATGAGTATATATATACATATGAGATGAGTAATGCAAAATATATAAACATTATTAAAGTGACTGGTGTTTCATTATTAAAGTGGCCAGCGATTTCAAGTCTATGTATAAAGGGCAGGAGCCTCTAATGTGCTGGTGATGGCTATTTAACAGTCTGATGGCCTTGAGATAGAAGCTGTTTTTCAATCTCTCGGTCCCAGCTTTGAAGCACCTGTACTGACGTCGCCTTCTGGATGATAGCCGGGTGAACAGGCAGTGGCTCAGGTGGTTATTTTTGGCTTTCCTGTGACATCGGGTGCTGTAGGTGTCCTGGAGGGCAGGTAGTTTGTCCCCGGTGATGCGTTGGGCAGACCGACCCACCCTCTGGAGAGCTCTGTGTTTGCGGGTGGTGTAGTTGCCGTACCAATTGGTGATACAGCCCGACAGGATGCTCTTGATTGTGCATCTGTAAAAGTTTGTGAGGGTTTTTGGTGCCATGCCACATTTCTTCAGTTTCCTGAGGTTGAAGAGGCGCTGTTGCACCTTCTTCACCACACTGTCTGTGTGAGTGGACCATTTCAGTTCGTCCGTGATGTGTACCCCGAGGAAACTGAAGCTTTCCACCTTCTCCACTGCGGTCTTGTCGATGTGGATGGGGGGGGGGGGGGGGGGGGGGGGGGGGGTTGTGCACCCTCTGCTGTTTCCTGAAGTCCATGATCAGCTCCTTTGTTTTGCTAACGTTGAGTGGGAGGTTATTTTACCTGGCACCACACTCCCAGGTTCCTCACCTCCTCCCTGTAGGATGTCTTGTCATTGTTGGTAATCAGGCCTACTACTGTTGTGTCGTCTGCAAACATGATGATTGAGATGGAGATGTGCGTGGCCACACAGTCATGGGTGAATAGGAAGAACAGGAGGGGGCTGAGCACGCACCCTTGTGGGGCCAAAGTGTTGAGGATCAGTGAAGTGGAGTTGTCGTTTCCTACCCTCCCTACCTGGGGGTTGCCCGTCAGGAAATCCAGGACCCAGCTGCACAGGGCTGTGTTCAGACCCAGGGCCTCGAGCTTAATGATGAGCTTGGAGGGTACTATGGTGTAGAATGAGCTGTAGTCAATGAACAGCATTCTTACAGGTATTCCTCTTATCCAGATGGGATAGGGCAGCGTGCAGTGCAATGACGATTGCAGCATATGTGGATCTATTGGTGCGTTAAGCAAATTAAGTGGGTCTAGGGTGTCAGGTAAAGTAGGTGATATAATCATTGACTAGTCTCTCAAAGCACTTCATGACAGCAGCGTCTGGTAAGACAAGGTTGCGGAGAGCTATGTATTTTTGGAAATAACAGCTGGTGCAAGATATCTAAGGAAGTCTCAAGCTATTACTCGCCTGAGGTAGCATATCTCATGATAAGCTGTAGACCACACTATGCATAGTCACTTTAATAACTCTACCTTCATGTACATATTACCTCAACTAACCGGTGCCACCGCACATTGACTAATAACATTTGATTTGATTTGATAATGACAGAAGTGAATGCTACAGGGCAATAGTAATTTAGTTCAGTTACCTTTGCTCTCTTGGGTACAGGAACAATTTTGGACATCTTGAAGCATGTGGGGGCAACAGACTGGGATAGGTAGAGATTGAATATGTCCGAAATCACTCCAGCCAGCTGGCCAGCGCCTGTTCTGAGGACGCGGCTAGGGATGCCATCTGGGCTGGTAGCCTTGCGAGGGTTAACAAGCTTAAATGTCTTACTCATGTCGGCCACGGAGAAGGAGAGCCCACAGTCCTTGGTAGTGGACTGTGTCGGTGGCACTGTGTTATAATCAAAGCGGGTAAAGAAGGTGTTTAGCTTGTCCGGAAGCAAGACGTCGGCGTCTGCGACGTAGGCTGGTTTTCCCTTTGTAGTCCATGATTGTCTTGCGTCTTGTGTCTGACACGTGGAATTACGACTCCACTTTGTCTCTATACTGACGTTTTGCCTGCTTATTTGCCTTACAGAGTGAATAACTACATTGTTTGTATTCGGCCGTATTCCCAGTCACCTAACCATTGTTAAATGCATTGGATCGCGCTTTCAGTTTTGCGCGAATGCTGCCATCTATCCATGGTTTCTGGTTAGCGTAGGTTTTAATAGTCACAGTGGGTACAACATCTCCTATACACTTTCTGATTAACTCATTCACCGTATCAGTGTATTTGTCATAGTTATTCTCGGAGGCTACCTTGAACATATCCCAGTCCACGTGATCAAAACAATCTTGAAGCTTGGATTCCGATTGGTCAGACCAGCGTTGAATAGTCCTTAGCATGGGTTCTTCTAGTTTGAGTTTCTGCCTATAGGAAGGGAGGAGAAAAATGAAATATGGAGTCGTGATCAGATTTGGCGAAGGGAGGGCTGTGCACTCTCAAACAATAGCATGGTATTATTTCTCTGTAATAGCTACTGTAAATTGGACAGTGTAGTTAGATTAACAATAATTTAAGCTTTCTGCCCATATCAGATATGTCTATGTGCTGGGAAATGTTCTTGTTACATACAACGTCATGCTAATCGCATTAACCCACGTCATCTCAACAGTCCCACAGGGGACCCACCAATCCTGAAGTAGTTTTAAGAATGATGTGCCCACAGTAAACTGCCTGTTACTCAGGCCCTGAAGCCAGGATATGCATATCATTGGTACCATTGGAGAGAAAACACTTTGCAGTTTGTAGAAATGTTCAAATAATGTAGGAGAATATAACACAATAGATATGGTAGGAGAAAATCCAAAGAAAAAACAACTGGATAAAAAAGACCACCCTCCTAAAAAATGCAAGTAAAAGGTCAAATTGAAAATTAGCTCCCTGGATGCAATTACTACGGCTTCTACAAGGTGTCAGCAGTCTATGTTCAAGGTGTCAGGCTTTTAACTTCAAAAACTAATAAGAAATGTCAGTTTTAGTACATGGACACAGTCTTGGAAATTTGTGTTTGCGCGCGCCATGAAGACAGTACTCACCTGCTAAAATCGGTTTCCAATTGAACATACTTCTTCCGTAAGAAATATTATAGTTTGATTACATTTTAGGGTATCTGAGGAGTAAATAGAAATGTATTTTGACTTGTTGAAACAAAGTTTAGGGGTAGATTTTCTGATTCCTTTCTCTGCATGTTGAAGGAGTGGATTACACAAATCGATGGCGCAAACTAAACAGACTATTTGGGATATAAAGAAGGATTTTATCTAACAAAATGACACTACATGTTATAGCTGGGACCCTTTGGATGACAAATCAGGAGAAGATTTTTGAAAAGCAAGTGAATATTTATTATTTGTGAATGTATGAAACCTGTGCCGGTGGAAAAATATTTGGATGTGGGGTGCCGTCCTCAAACATTCGCATGGCATGTTTTCGCTGTAAGAGCTACTGTAAATCGGACAGTGCAGTTAGATTAACAAGAATGTAAGCTTTCAGCCGATATAAGACACTTATATGAACCTAAATGTTTAATATCCATAATTTGTATGATTATTTATTAGAATTGCGCACCCTCCAGTTTCATCGGACGCCTATCCTAGCGGGACGCCTATCCCTAAGAAGTTCCTAGAGTACACAAAGACTGTTACACTAAAATATGCATGACCGACAAAGCCTTTTCCCCTTAACCATTTTCCACTAATCATTATTTGAATAGTGTACAGTATATAAAGCCAAAGAAACATATCTAACCGAGAGAACGTTATACAGAGCGAAATCATGTACCTTGATATATCTCAACAAACATGTAAAGCTCAACACACACCTCCCCGCCGGCAAAGTGTCCAGTGCAGCTGAGACACGGGGCGTACCCTGCCCCTGCTGTCAGCGATGGGAGACCCCGTTGCGTGCCAACTTACATATCTCATTCTGGGGAAAGTGTTCTCTCGTTCCTCTCGTTTCCAGGCAATTGGTGTGTGTGTGTGTGTGTGTGTGTGGGTCTGTGTGTGTGTGTGTGTGTGTGTGTGTGTGTGTGTGTGTGTGTGTGTGTGTGTGTGTGTGTGTGTGTGTGTGTGTGTGTGTGTGTGTGTGTGTGCGCTGCGGGGCTGTGGCTGCTCGGAACAGAGCTAATAAAAAACCCTGATCCATGAAAGGCCTTGAGCAAAGACACTCAATTACCTAATGCCTGGGATAGGGGGCCAGGGGGCCGCAGGGCCCGACCACACTGATGCTGCCACAGAGCACGAATTTACGTATGCCTGCCCACACGAGTTCATGTGGTGGGAGGGGAGATGGGTCGGGAGGTAGTGTGTGTGTGTGTGTGTGTGTGTGTGTGTGTGTGTGTGTGTGTGTGTGTGTGTGTGTGTGTGTGTGTGTGTGTGGAGGGGTGAGTGTTGACTGGGTGTATCTGTGGGGGATGGGGGGGTGAGTGTGTGCGTGTGTGTGTGGGGGGGGGGGGGGGTGCATATGTGCATGGACTTATTATATTGCTGTCAGGTTTGACAAATTTGTGTAGCTGAAGTTGGAAGGTTATTTTGGACTGTGCTTTTCTGATCCCCAAAGTAAAAGTGAGTTTTTCACACCGAGGCTGTGTGTGTCTGCAAATATTGTATGGACTCATATCTCGAATAACAGTATTTAAACTGTCCAATAAGTTGACCAAAAGGAAGGGGCATATTTAAAAAAACAAACAACAAGGTTGATTTCAATAACACAATGAAAAGAGGATGTTGTGAGAAAAACAGGAACTCTTGGTGGGAACAGCTTACAGACAGTAGTTAGGTTTCCATCCAATAGAAAAACAGGAACTCTTGGTGGGAACAGCTTACAGACAGTAGCTAGGTTTCCATCCAATAGAAAAACAGGAACTCTTGGTGGGAACAGCTTACAGACAGCAGCTAGGTTTCCATCCAATAGAAAAACAGGAACTCTTGGTGGGAACAGCTTACAGACAGTAGCTAGGTTTCCATCCAATAGAAAAACAGGAACTCTTGGTGGGAACAGCTTACAGACAGTAGTTAGGTTTCCATCCAATAGAAAAACAGGAACTCTTGGTGGGAACAGCTTACAGACAGTAGCTAGGTTTCCATCCAATAGAAAAACAGGAACTCTTGGTGGGAACAGCTTACAGACAGCAGCTAGGTTTCCATCCAATAGAAAAACAGGAACTCTTGGTGGGAACAGCTTACAGACAGTAGCTAGGTTTCCATCCAATAGAAAAACAGGAACTCTTGGTGGGAAAAGCTTACAGACAGTAGTTAGGATTCCATCCAATAGAAAAACAGGAACTCTTGGTGGGAACAGCTTACAGACAGTAGTTAGGTTTCCATCCAATAGAAAAACAGGAACTCTTGGTGGGAACAGCTTACAGACAGTAGTTAGGTTTCCATCCAATAGAAAAACAGGAACTCTTGGTGGGAACAGCTTACAGACAGTAGTTAGGTTTCCATCCAATAGAAAAACAGGAACTCTTGGTGGGAAAAGCTTACAGACAGTAGCTAGGTTTCCATCCAATAGAAAAACAGGAACTCTTGGTGGGAACAGCTTACAGACAGTAGTTAGGTTTCCATCCAATAGAAAAACAGGAACTCTTGGTGGGAAAAGCTTACAGACAGTAGTTAGGTTTCCATCCAATAGAAAAACAGGAACTCTTGGTGGGAACAGCTTACAGACAGTAGTTAGGTTTCCATCCAATAGAAAAACAGGAACTCTTGGTGGGAACAGCTTACAGACAGTAGTTAGGTTTCCATCCAACAGAAAAACAGGAACTCTTGGTGGGAACAGCTTACAGACAGTAGTTAGGTTTCCATCCAATAGAAAAACAGGAACTCTTGGTGGGAACAGCTTACAGACAGTAGTTAGGTTTCCATCCAATAGAAAAACAGGAACTCTTGGTGGGAACAGCTTACAGACAGTAGCTAGGTTTCCATCCAATAGAAAAACAGGAACTCTTGGTGGGAACAGCTTACAGACAGTAGTTAGGTTTCCATCCAATAGAAAAACAGGAACTCTTGGTGGGAACAGCTTACAGACAGTAGTTAGGTTTCCATCCAATAGAAAAACAGGAACTCTTGGTGGGAAAAGCTTACAGACAGTAGCTAGGTTTCCATCCAATAGAAAAACAGGAACTCTTGGTGGGAACAGCTTACAGACAGTAGTTAGGTTTCCATCCAATAGAAAAACAGGAACTCTTGGTGGGAAAAGCTTACAGACAGTAGTTAGGTTTCCATCCAATAGAAAAACAGGAACTCTTGGTGGGAACAGCTTACAGACAGTAGTTAGGTTTCCATCCAATAGAAAAACAGGAACTCTTGGTGGGAACAGCTTACAGACAGTAGTTAGGTTTCCATCCAACAGAAAAACAGGAACTCTTGGTGGGAACAGCTTACAGACAGTAGTTAGGTTTCCATCCAATAGAAAAACAGGAACTCTTGGTGGGAACAGCTTACAGACAGTAGTTAGGTTTCCATCCAATAGAAAAACAGGAACTCTTGGTGGGAACAGCTTACAGACAGTAGTTAGGTTTCCATCCAATAGAAAAACAGGAACTCTTGGTGGGAAAAGCTTACAGACAGTAGCTAGGTTTCCATCCAATAGAAAAACAGGAACTCTTGGTGGGAACAGCTTACAGACAGTAGTTAGGTTTCCATCCAATAGAAAAACAGGAACTCTTGGTGGGAACAGCTTACAGACAGTAGTTAGGTTTCCATCCAATAGAAAAACAGGAACTCTTGGTGGGAAAAGCTTACAGACAGTAGCTAGGTTTCCATCCAATAGAAAAACAGGAACTCTTGGTGGGAAAAGCTTACAGACAGTAGTTAGGTTTCCATCCAACAGAAAAACAGGAACTCTTGGTGGGAAAAGCTTACAGACAGTAGCTAGGTTTCCATCCAATAGAAAAACAGGAACTCTTGGTGGGAAAAGCTTACAGACAGTAGTTAGGTTTCCATCCAATAGAAAAACAGGAACTCTTGGTGGGAACAGCTTACAGACAGTAGCTAGGTTTCCATCCAATAGAAAAACAGGAACTCTTGGTGGGAAAAGCTTACAGACAGTAGCTAGGTTTCCATCCAATAGAAAAACAGGAACTCTTGGTGGGAACAGCTTACAGACAGTAGCTAGGTTTCCATCCAATAGAAAAACAGGAACTCTTGGTGGGAACAGCTTACAGACAGTAGCTAGGTTTCCATCCAATAGAAAAACAGGAACTCTTGGTGGGAACAGTACACAGATTAAATTCGAACAAAACTTCCTGTTTCTATCACAGCTGTCGTGATTTTTTTTATACATCATAACTTTATGAAATGGAAACAACATCCTAGATACAACCTTGCCAGTGACGGCCTCCTCTGTTATCCCTGTGTGTTGTGTGTGTCGTTGTTTGTCGCTGTTTGTTGGTGATCAGTGAAAATAGTTGTTGCTGAGGAGGAATGCCAGCTGTTGATTACCGTCAGATTGATTTAGTAAATTACACCCCAGACACGTTGCCTGGGGGAAGATTTATCCTGTGTGTGTGTGTGTATGTGCACGTGTGTGTGTGTGTGTGTGTGTGTGTGAATGCGCGCGCGTGTGTGTGTGGAGGGGGAGGGGGGCAACACTACACTGGGGATAAACTTGACTACATAACTAAACAAACAAAAAACAAACAAACAACAAAAACCTAGGTACTTTGTATTAACACACTTCCTCAGAAGAAAGGTTTTTCACAGCGTGTTTGTTTACAGTACATTCATGTCTGTCTGTGTAGATACTGTATGGTATTGTCTTTAACATTACTATAACGCTGGCACTAAATAATGATATATCCTTAGTGTGATGAATTCAGAGAAACAAAGAAGAGAGGAAGAGCGAGGGACACGGACTGAACACAAGGTGGCATTTAAAGCTGGACAATGTTCTTTTAAAGGGACAGACACACAAATCCCTCCCCTTCCCCCTACACATACACACAGCCGTGGCAGCACAGCCGCTCTGTGGCCACTAGAGACCCTGATCTCTCCTACAAGACAGATTACCCAGCAGTCCAAGCTAATGTGCACATGGGAGGGACATCAGCGGCGTGATATTAATGTGGCCCCAATGTCCCAGGCTGCACTAGGCCTGGGCGCAACTCACCTCGCCGGCTGGTTCCACTCACAGCTCTCATTGCCTCCCGATTGCCTTTTAATAGGCTAGTTTTTATTCATTCAGGGCCATTAAGGAAAGTTTGACTCCTCACCAGGGATCTTTGGGCTGAGGCCGAGCTGGCGGGCCCGGTGACAACACACACACACACACACACACACACACACAGACACACATTCACACACACAGACATGCATTCACACACACAAACACACACACACAGAGGGCCGAACAGGAGGAGGTTGTTGTGTTGATCAGTCTCCTGTGTCCGTGTGTGACTACATAAACTTTGTTTTTTCAGTCAACTGAAACGGATAATCTGCCTGTTAAACCTATACTCTCAAATGCGCCGCATCACCGCTTGGTGTGGCGGCTGCTTGGCATCCGGCCCTGGGGCGCTGCAGAGGGTGGTGCGTGCGGCCCACTGCATCGCTGGGGATGAGTTCCCTGCCATCCAGGACGTCTGTGCCGGGCAGTGTCAGAGGAATACCCCAAAAATTGTCAAAGACTCCAGCCACCCAAATCATAAGACTGTTCTCTCTGCTACAGCACGGCAAGCGGTACGGATGCACCAAGTCTGGAACCAACAGGACCCTGAACAGATTCTACCCCCCAAGCCATAACACTGCATTAATAGTTAACCAAATATCAACCCTGTTGTTTATGAAACATATGACAAGTACAATTGTATTTTTCACATGCTTCTTTTGATTATTATTTTTAGTTATAAAAAAAAAGAGTATCGCCAGCAGCAACATAATAAACACATTTTCAATGACATACAGTACCTACAGCAGCAACAGAATAAACACATTTTCAATGACATACAGTACCTACAGCAGCAACATAATAAACACATTTTCAATGACATACAGTACCTACAGCAACAACAGAATAAACACATTTTCAATAACATACAGTACCTACAGCAGCAACAGAATAAACACATTTTCAATAACATACAGTACCTACTGCAGCAACAGAATAAACACATTTTCAATGACATACAGTACCTACAGCAACAACAGAATAAACACATTTTCAATAACATACAGTACCTACAGCAGCAACAGAATAAACACATTTTCAATAACATACAGTACCTACAGCAACAACAGAATAAACACATTTTCAATGACATACAGTACCTACAGCAACAACAGAATAAACACATTTTCAATGACATACAGTACCTACAGCAACAACAGAATAAACACATTTTCAATGACATACAGTACCTACAGCAGCAACATAATAAACACATTTTCAATAACATACAGTGCCTACAGCAGCAACAGAATAAACACATTTTCAATAACATACAGTACCTACAGCAGCATAGAGAGTAACATTTTATTTTTTCTTCTCTTCTCCTCAGATTGAGCAAATTACACTCACTGGAGTATCTGACATAAGCTTTAAAAAACACCTGAGAAAAGGCTACTGGTGTGGGAAGTGCCACTGGCTGCTGGAAAGCTTTCTTGACTTTTTTGCCAACACATGGAGGTCTGGACTCTCAGAGAAGGTTCTAGACCACGCTCTCTCTGAGCCCGGACCTCAGCTGGCTCACAGAACCGGCCCCCCATCACACAGGAGAATATTAAGAAAACCCTTATACACACTGTAGACATGCATGACACCTACACACATTACCAACATTCAAACATTTCCCAATGATCAAACATATGCTGTAATGTCATAAAGTCCTAAGCACTCCATTGGTCTTTATGATTTTCATCCGCCAGATATCACGTCTTAATCAGAGATACTTTACTCTCTCTCTCTCTCCTCTCTCTCTCCCTCTCTCTCTCTCTCCCTCTCTCTCTCTCTCTCTCTCTCTCTCTCTCTCTCTCTCTCTCTCTCTCTCTCTCTCGCGCTCTCTCTCTCTCTCTCCCTCTCTCTCTCCCTTCCTCTCTCTCTCTCCTTCTCTCTCTCTCTCTCTCTCTCTCTCTCTCTCTCTCTCTCTCTCTCTCTCTCTCTCTCTCTCTCTCTCACTCTCTCTCTCTCACTCTCTCTCTCTTTCTGTCTCTCTTTGACTCTCTCTCTCTATCTCTTTCATTCTCTCTCTTTCTCTATCTATTTCTCTCTCTATTTTTTCTCTCTGATCCGTCCTCCCACAGGTAGTCATGGCTTAGCAGTAAATCCTCAGCCACTCCTGTGCAACCCCCTGGGACAACAGATGTAGTAGAGGAACTGTACACTGCGAAACACAGACAGGCTCAGTTGGATGTTAGAGGAGTTAGGTCTTAGATCTCTGAGTGGTTTTAACACTGTACTTCCTGTGAACTTCACTGTCCGTCTTCCATAGGTCTTATCTCTGGGAATATGCCTATGAGATTAGGTTGCCAGGTTAATGTTATTATTATCCATGCATACAATTTAGTGTGACCAATGCTTTATACATTATATCAGCTTACACCTGTAGCTTTGTTTTGTCTGGTTCTGTCACTTTCTCTATCCTTCTCCTTTTGGGACATTCTTTACCTTGGATACTTTTTGCAGTCAGGATAAATTATTCTGGTCTTAAATTGTCAGGATTTTTTTCTGGGTTTATAACTTTAATTTGAAAGGCTTCATATTTTTGTTCAATAAAAATTTAAGTGATTCACTTTTAGGTGTTATAGAAAGTCTGCGCTTAGTTTAGTGACTTCTCTTTATCTAGTTTAGAAACTTTCCTTAATCTAGTTTAGTAACTTCTCTTAGTATAGTTTAGTCATTTTCTTTAACCCTCCTGTTGTGTTGGTTTCATGTTAATTCATTCTGTGTTCCCGGTCCAAAATGACCGCCCCATTATAGCTGATTATAAATCCATAATAATACATGTATTATCACCTAATGTTGTGTTGGATCTTTTTATCAACTTAACTTCTTGTGAACATTACATCTATTTGCTATTTATGGCCTGTAGGCCTCATTGACCTGAGCTCATACAACTCATTTTTGAGTTTAAAAAAAGCATAATGTATGGATTATTTTGACTATAACAAATACTGAGATGACACATATTGTGCTATTTACCACAGACTACTTTCTCCTCTAATGCATCTTCACTGTTTCCTGGCCTCTCTCCTCCTCACAAGTGTCATGATCAAAGATATGATCAAGAGCCACACATACAGTATATTTTGTTTGGTCATTGTGCTGCCACAGAATGAATTGTTAGCAAAGCCTCAAAAAAGCTTTATATACCAGAGCTGCGAGAAAAGTTCTATACATTATTGAAATAATGTTGCGATTGTTTATGAGAACGCCAACAGGTGTGGTTCCCGTGGGGGAAAGATTCTATTGGGGAAAGGTTCCCATGGGGGTTGCCATGAAAGCCAAGAAGGTGAGTGAGGTGTGTGTGTGTATGTGTGCTCAAACACACATGCATGTGGGGGCCTGGGAGGGGAAGTGTGTCCATCTGATGAATGGGCATGTGCCTGAACTCAATTTTCTACACTAATTGTAGTCTCACCCATTTTGTCACACCGTGATCTGTTTCACCTGTCCTTGTGCTTGTCTCCACCCCCCTCCAGGTGTCTCCCATCTTCCCCACTTATCCCCTGGGTATTTATACCTGTTTCTTATCTGTCTGTTGCCAGTTCGTCTTGTTTGTTCAAGCCTACCAGCGTTTTGTCTCCACTCCTTGTTTGCCCTAGTTTCTCTTTTTCTCGTCCTCCTGGTTCTTGACTTTTGCCTGTCCTGACCCTGTACCTGCCCGACCACTGCCTGACTCTGAGTCTGCCTGCCGTCCTGTACCTTTGCTCCACCTCTAGATTGCTGACCTCTGCCTGACCTGACCACTCTGCCTGACCCTGACCCTGAGCCTGCCTGCCGTCCTGTACCTTTGCTCCACCTCTGGATTACCGACCTCTGCCTGACCTGACCCTGAGCCTGCCTGCCGTCCTGTACCTTTGCTCCACCTCTAGATTGCTGACCTCTGCCTGACCTGACCCTGAGCCTGCCTGCCGTCCTGTACCTTTGCTCCACCTCTAGATTGCTGACCTCTGCCTGACCTGACCCTGAGCCTGCCTGCCGTCCTGTACCTTTGCTCCACCTTTAGATTGCTGACCTCTGCCTGACCTGACCCTGAGCCTGCCTGCCGTCCTGTACCTTTGATCCACCTCTGGATTTCTGACCTCTGCCTGACCTGACCCTGAGCCTGCCTATCGTCCTGTACCTTTGATCCACCTCTGGATTGCTGACCTCTGCCTGACCTGACCCTGAGCCTGCCTGCCGTCCTGTACCTTTGCTCCACCTCTAGATTGCTGACCTCTGCCTGACCTGACCCTGAGCCTGCCTGCCGTCCTGTACCTTTGATTCACCTCTGGATTGCTGACCTCTGCCTGACCTGACCCTGAGCCTGCCTGCCGTCCTGTACCTTTGATCCACCTCTGGATTGCTGACCTCTGCCTGACCTGACCCTGAGCCTGCCTGCCGTCCTGTACCTTTGATCCACCTCTGGATTGCTGACCTCTGCCTGACCTGACCCTGAGCCTGCCTGCCGTCCTGTACCTTTGCTCCACCTCTAGATTACCGACCTCTGCCTGCCCTGACCCTGAGCCTGCCTGCCGTCCTGTACCTTTGCTCCACCTCTGGATTGCTGACCTCTGCCTGTCCTGACCCTGAGCCTGCCTGCCGTCCTGTACCTTTGATCCACCTCTGGATTGCTGACCTCTGCCTGACCTGACCCTGAGCCTGCCCGACCACTGCCTGACCCTGAGCCTGCCTGCCATCCTGTACCTTGGCCTCTGCTCTGGATTATTAATCCCTGTTTGCCTTGACCTGTCGTTTGCCTGCCCCTGTGGATATATGATGATTTTAGTTTATAAACATTGTTACTTCACACAGTCTGCACTTGGGTCTTACCTTGATTCCTGATACATTCATTTCTAATGACCTGTCATTTTTGACCAAGAACACCACAGGTGTACAAAAGTTAAATAAAACACCCAACATTTTATGAAAATCATCAAAATGTATTTTGTGTGTTCAGCTGCCCTGTGTCGACAAAGTCATGGAACCTTATGACAATCAAATTAAATTAAATACATTTTTCAGAGTGATCTTGTAATTCGGTCCAATTCAACCGGAACACAGCAGGAGGCATAATCTAGTTTGGTATCTTCTCTTAGTCTAGTTTAGGATCTTCTCGTAGTCTAGTTTAGTAACTTTCCTTAGTCTAGTTTAGTAACTTTCCATAATCTAGTTTAGTAACTTATCTTAGTCTAGTTTAGTAATTTATCTTAGTCTAGTTTAGTAACTTATCTTAGTCTAGTTTAGTAACTTCTCTTTGTCTAGTTTAGTAACTTTCCTTAGTCTAGTTTAGTAACTTATCTTAGTCTAGTTTAGTTACTTTCCGTAATCTCGTTTAGTAACTTCCCTTAGTCTAGTTTAGTAACTTCTCTTTGTCTAGTTTAGTAACTTTCCTTAGTCTAGTTTAGTAACTTCTCTTTGTCTAGTTTAGTAACTTTCCGTAATCTAGTTTAGTAACTTCCCTTAGTGTAGTTTAGTAACTTCCCTTTGTCTAGTAAACTGACATTTCCTTAGTCCTGTAACTTTCCTTAGTCTTTTAACTTCTCTCTGTGCAGTCGTGTTGTTTAGTAGGTTGGGGAGAGTAGCTAGCGGGGAACCCCTGTCTTTGGTTGTATCAACACAGGATCAGCACCCTGGCCTGGCCTGGCCTGGTCTGACCAGACCCAAACCCTTCCCAAACAAAAACCTCCTAATGTCCATCACCAGTGATGTTATCACACTGGGGACAGGCCAGGACTCACACTACTGGAAAATACACATACCAATAACACTGGAAAACACAGGGAGAGAGGGAGGGATGCAGGGAGAGAGGGAGAGAGAGGGAAAAAGGTGGGGAATAAGATAAAGAGAGAGACTGTGAAAGATTAAGGGAAGCAGAGATAAAGTGAGAGAGCCAGAGAGGGTGGTTGAGGGAGAGGCGGGGCTACTGTTAGAAGTAAGAAAAGAGAAAGGGGGAGGAGAGAGAGAGATAGAGAGAGAGAGAGAGAGAGAGAGAGAGAGAGAGAGAGAGAGAAAGGAGTGTTAAAGAGAGTGATGGGCGGAGGGAAGAAAGGAAATGGGCGTGAAACCTGTTCTTAGTGAGCGTAAAACACAGATAAATAATGTAGACTCATCTATGGACCACTGTTAGACATCTCAGCCTTCTATAATGAATTCCCCTTAACAAGAGCCAGCTGGAGCCGAGGCAGGGTGGGTGTGTGTGTTGTGTGTGTTTCTATGTTTGCGCATGTATATGAGAGTGTGCGTGAGTGTGTGTTTCTCTGTGTGTGTGTGTGCGTCTTAATGTGTATGTGTGTTTGTGTGTGTGCGTGTGTGTGTGTGTGTGTGTGTGTGTGTGTGTGTGTGTGTGTGTGTGTGTGTGTGTGTGTGTGTGTGTGTGTGTGTGTGTGTGTGTGTGTGTGTGTGTGTGTGTGTGTGTGTGTGTATAAGCATGCACACATGCGCCATCTCAGTGCCCGGGGAGAGGGACTATCTCTAATAAAAAGAGATGATCCACGCCTCATTTCTGCTCACTTATGTTTTACATTAATAGAAACCAATAATAGGAACCAGTTACCATAAATGCCCTGGACCGTAAATAACTCCAATGGCAAACGCCTCTCATCAAATCCTTCTCACAGCTGGACAAGATGACACGCCGGAATCCAGAGGTACTTAAAGAATTCTTCATCAAGGCCGTTTTAAATGGCGGAGTATTCCCTGGCGGAGGCCTGGTTTGATGAGCTCACTTTAATAGCAGCAGTTTGGGCTGACAGGCCCTGCTGATCTGCCTGGATCGGAGGGTCTAAACGTCTTCCAGTGGCCCCGTGAGAGACGTGCCGTCATGTTTTAATGATATTGTTCTTCTTTAAGGGAAGTTTAAAGAATCTTCTCACGCCACGGCATCTTGCGCCCACTTTCATCATCCTCACCGGGGGAGAGCTCCTCTGATATTTGCTATGACACTTTGTTATGCCATCTCTAGAGTCTGATTGGACCAGTCAGAAGAAGTCAGCTAACACATCTGTTTCCACTAAAAGGTCGGAGACTTTACTGATGCACTGGTATACTGGTTGTAATATTATTACTAATGAGACTTCTATAGTGGTACTAATACTGTTACTAATAAGACTTCTATACTGATAGTATTACTGTTTCTAATACGACTTCTATACTGATAGTATTACTGTTTCTAATACGACTTCTATATTGATTGTAATACTGTTACCAATAAGACTTCCATACTGATAGTAATACTGTTACTAATAAGACTTCTATACTGATAGTATTACTGTTTCTAATAAGACTTCTATATTGATTGTACTACTGTTACTAATAAGACTTCTATACTGGCACCAAATCTGTTACTAATAAGACCTCTATATTGATTGTAATACTGTTACTAATAAGACTTCTATACTGATAGTAATACTGTTACTAATAAGACCCTTTGCCTTGGCACACTCTTGGCATTCTTTCAACCAACTTCATGAGGTAGTCACCTGGAATGCATTTCAATTAACAGGTGTGCATTGTTAAAAGTTAATTTGTGGAATGTCTTTCCTTCTTCTTATGGCTGGGGTCCCGTTAGCGGGATCGATATGACAACAGCCAGTGAAAGTGCAGGGCGCCAAATTCAAAACAACAGAAATCTCGTAATTAACATTCCTCAGACATACAAGTATTTTACACCATTTTAAAGATAAACTTGTTGTTAATCCCACCACAGTCTCCGATTTCAAAAAGGCTTTACGATGAAAGCACAACATATCATTATGTTAGGTCAGCACCTCTTCACAGAAAAACAGCTATTTTTCCAGCCAAAGAGAGGAGTCACAAAAAGCAGAAATAGAGACAAAATTAATCACGAACATTTGATGATCTTCATCAGATGACACTCATAGGACTTCATGTTACACAATACATGTATGTATGTTTTGTTCGATAAAGGTCATATTTATATCCAAAAATCTTAGTTTACATTGGCGCGTTATGTTCAGTAATGTTTTGCCTCCAAAACATCCAGTGATTTTGCAGAGAGCCACATCAATTGACAGAAATACTCATAATAAACATTGATAAAAGATACAAGTATTATACATGGAGCTTTAGATAAACCTCTCTTTAATGCAACCGCTGTGTCAGATTTCCCAAAAACTTTACGGAAAAAGCACACCATGCTATAATTTGAGTACAGCGCTCAGAGCCCAAACAAGCCATAAAGATATCCGCCATGTTGTGAAGTCAACAGATGTCAGAATAGCATTATAAATATTTACTTACCTTTGATGATCTTCATCAGAATGCACTCCCAGGAATCCCAGTTCCACAATAAATGTTTGATTTGTTCCATAAAGTCCATCATTTATGTCCAAATACCTCCTTTTTGTTCGCGCGTTCAGTACACAATCCAAACTCACGACGCGCGGGCAAGTCCATGCGAATGTTCAGATGAAAAGTCATATTACAGTTCGTAGAAACATGTCAAACGAAGTATAGAATCAATCTTTAGGATGTTTTTAACATAAATCTTCAATAATGTTCCAACAGGAGAATTCCTTTGTCTGTAGAAATGTGATGGAACGCAGGTCTAACTCTCACGTGAACGTGCATGGTCAGCTCATGGCACTCTGCCAGACTCAAAGAGCCCTCATTCCCCCCTCCTTCACAGTAGACGCATCAAACAAGGTTCTAAAGACTGTTGACATCGAGTGGAAGCCTTAGGAAGTGCAATATGACCAATATCCCACTGTATATTCGATAGGCGATGAGTTGAAAAACTACAAAACTCAGATTTCCCACTTCCTGGTTGGATTTTTTATCAGGTTTTTGCCTGCCATATGAGTTCTTGTCACGCCCTGACCTTAGAGAGCCTTTTTATGTCTCTATTTTGGGTTGGTCAGGGTGTGATTTGGATGGAAATTCTATGTTCTTTATTTCTAGGTTTTGTATTTCTTTGTTTCTGGCCGAGTGTGGTTCCCAATCAGAGGCAGCTGTCTATTGTTGTCTCTGATTGGGGATCATACTTAGGCAGCCCTTTCCCTCCTTCTGTGTGGGATCTTGTCTTTGATTGTGTGCAGGTAGTTGGCACAACGAAGATGTTCGGTTGTTGTATTCTTTATTGTTTTGTCTTTTCTAAAGTTTCAATTCATTAATATATTATGTGGAACTCAAAGTACGCTGCGCCTTGGTCTCATCCTTCATCCGACGACACCCGTTACAGTTCTGTTATACTCACAGACATCATTCAAACAGTTTTAGAACCTTCAGAGTGTTTTCTATCCAAATCAACTAATGATATGCACATATTAGCAACTGGGCCTGAGTAGCAGGCAGTTTACTCTGGGCACCTTATTCATCCAAGCTACTCAATACTGCCCCCAGCTATAAGAAGTTAATGCATTTGAGCCAATCAGTTGTGTTGTGACAAGGTAGGGGTGGTAGACAGAAGATAGCCCTATTTGGTAAAAGACCAAGTCCTTATTAATTAATGCAAGAACAGCTCAAATAAGCAAAGAGAAACAACAGTCCATTGTTACTTTAAAGACATGAAGGTCAGTCAATCCGGAACATTTCAACAACTTTCAAAGTTTCTTCAAGTGTTATGATGAAACTGGCTCTCATGAGGACCGCCACAGGAAAAGAATACAGAGTTACGTCTGCTGCAGAGGATAAGTTCATTAGAGTTAACTGCACCTCAGATTGCTTCACAGAGTTTAAGTAACAGACACATCTCAACATCAACTGTTCAGAGGAGACTGCGTGAATCAGGCCTTCATGGTCAAAATGCTCTAAAGAAACCACTACTAAAGTACATCAATAAGAAGAAGAGACTTGCTTGGGTAAATAAATATGAGCAATGGACATTAGACCAGCGTAAATCTGTTCTTTGGTTTGATGAGTCCAAGTTTGAGATTTTTGGTTCCACTACCGTGTCTTTGTGAGACGCAGAGTAGGTGAACGGATGATCTCTACATGCGTGGTTCCCAACTTAAAGCATGGAGGAGGAGGTGTGACGGTGCGGGGGTGCTTTGCTGGTGACACTTTCAGTGATTTATTTAGAGTTCAAGGCACACTTAACCAGCATGGCTACCACAGCATTCTGCAGCGATACGCCATCCCATCTGGTTTGTGTTTTGTGGGACTATCATTTGTTTTTCAACAGGACAATGCCCCAACACACCTCCAGATTGTGTAATGACTATTTGACCAAGAAGGAGAGTGATGGAGTGTTGCATCAGATGATGTGGCCTCCACAATCACCTGACCTCAACCCAATTGAGATGGTTTGGGATGAATTGGACCGCGGAGTGAAGGAAAAGCAGCCAACAGATGCTCAGCATATGTGGGAACTCCTTTAAGACTATTGGAAAAGCATTCTTCTATACTGGTACTAATTATGTTACTAATAAGACTGCTATATTGGTAGCAATACTGTTACTAATAAGACATACATACTGGCACTAATACTGTTACTAATATGACAGCTATACTGGTACTAATACTGTTACTAATATGACAGCTATACTGGGATTATTGTGTGATGATACCTCCCTTATCCTTTCATTACTGTGTCTTTCTCACCTGTGGTTTCTTGCTGGGTATGCGGTGCAGGAGCTCTAAGGGCCCCAGGGCTGGAGGAGGCTGAGAAGCTGCTGTTACCCAGGAGAGAGGATCTGTCCCTGGGAGAGGTCCTGGGCAGCAGGGGCTTGGTCCTACGCAGCCTCAGTTCCATCTCATCTGGCCCAGGTCTGAATGGAGAGTTGAATACTCCAGGGCAGAGAGGAAGAGAGGACAGGACATGCTTATAAGTTATGAACCCAGTACATATCTGGCACTGGCCTTTTAACTATCCCAAAGCCTAGGACCAACAGGCATAGAGAGTAAGCCTTTATTTATTATGGACCCAGCCTCTAGAACAGCCCGCCAGAGAACCTGAGGGGGAATGAAACTGTGGACATATTTAAATGAGATCTTAAAACACATATTTTTAGCTTTGCTTTTCCTCAGTGTGTTTGATAGTTGTTCAGTTGGTGTCATTATTATATTTGTGTTATCTTATGTTAATTTTCATTGTTTTTATTCGTTTTTTTCCTGTGAAGGACATTGTGTTGGACTTCATGTCTGAAATATGCTGTAGAAATAAAGCTTGATATGATTTGATTTGACAGAGTGAGGGGATAGACTTATAACGCACTTATAATCAGGAGTGCATTATCTACAAATAACTGAGAATAAACAGCAACTAGAAGGCAAAAGTGTACATTGTAAACACCTTGCCATGCACCAGCAATAACACACAGGTTAGTATTACTAGTTACACAGGACATATGAAAAAGAGAGAATTATTAAGTGATTCAATGTTTTCTAACTAGTTATTTTGCTGCCGGGATGGGGAGAAGTGTTAGTGCTGAGCTGGAACAAAAGGCTTGAACACTCTGTGTCCTTCCAAGACTAGTGTTGGCCACTCCTTCTATTTCTCCAACACAGGGACACTGCAACTCCACTCGACTAACACAGCCCAGCCCCAGCCTCAGCCTCACATCCCATCAAATAGAAAGATTGGTCACAGACAGACAGACAGACAGACAGACAGGCAGAGAAATTATTTACATCAGACTGGCTCTGCTGCTCTGCTTTAATTAGGATACCAAAGCTTTGAGGAGATCTGCTAGCTAGCTACTATATATGCTAATATCTTCCTTTTTTAGGCCAGACTGGAAGTGTGTGCTACTATTGCTGCCTGGTTACTGAAGAGGGACTTGTGGGGTGGTGTAGCATCGTAGCGGGGGGTAACACACTGCAAACCCACCCCGACGGGCCACCATACTGTGCTGGGGAAGAGCAATGATGTTGACCTTCTGAACAGGGGAAGTAAATCTATGTCAGAACGGCCACTTCTGTCCAGCGGAGTGGCTGGCGTTAAGGATGAACTGTGGGAGACCCATCCATTTCCTGTTGACAAGGTCAATGGAAAGAGAAGGAGGCCCCCACCATATGCACAGCCCAGTGCCACCCAGAGACACTTAATTATCTCTCTCTCTTTCTCTGTTTTTCTTATTCTTTCTCTCTTTCAATCTCTTACATTCAAGTCTCTCTCCCACAAAATCCACAACCCAGGGCCACAGATCTCTCTCTCTTTTTTACTCTCTCTTTCTTATACTTTCTCTGTCTTTTCAATCAACCAAACAATCAGGTTTATTTATGAAGCCCTTTTTACAACAGCAGATGTCACATAGTGTTATACAGAAACCCAGCCTAAAACCCCAAACAGAAAGCAGATTTAGAAGTACGGAGGGTGGGAAAAACTCCCTAGAAACTCAAATGTTCATAGATGACCAGCAGGGTCAAATAATAATCACAGTGGTTATAGAGGGTGCAACAGGTCAACACCTCACTGGTAAATGTCAGATGTCTGGCTCTTTTCTTCTCCTGCTCTCTTCCATCATATTTACAACTTAGTGCCACCCAGATAATCTCTCTCTCTCTCTCTCTCTCTCTCTCTCTCTCTCTCTCTCTCTCTCTCTCTCTCTCTCTCTCTCTCTCTCTCTCTCTCTCCTCTCTCTCTCTCTCTCTCTCTCTCTCTCTTATCTCTCTCTCTCTCTCTCTCTCTCTCTCTCGTTCACTCTCTCGTTCACTCTCTCTCTCTTTCACTAGCTCTCTCTCTCTTTCACCAGGTCTGTCTCTCCCTTTCTCTTTCGCTAGCTCTCTCGCTCCCTCTCTTTCTCTCTCTCTCTCTCTCTCTCTCTCTCTCTCTCTCTCTCTCTCTCTCTCTCTCTCTCTCTCTCTCTCTCTCTCTCTCTCTCTCTCTTTATCTCTCTCTCTCTCTCTCTCTCTCTCTCGTTCACTCTCTCGTTCACTCTCTCTCTCTTTCACTAGCTCTCTCTCTCTTTCACTAGGTCTGTCTCTCCCTCTCTCTTTCGCTAGCTCTCTCGCTCTCTCTCTCTCTCTCTCTCCCTTGCAATCACTTTCTTTTCTTCCCTCTAACTGCTTGGGTCAGATGTCACAGTTCCGGTCATATTCGAACCCAACATTTGTCATGACGCTCATTCCTGTGGGAGTGTTTATGGAAGCAGAACAGGTAAGTAGACAGGCAAATGAACACAGACATCAGAGACTGACGATGAAAAGCATACAGGCACCAAGGAAATTACTGCTTGGTGGAGAGTAGACACACACACACACACACACTGACCAGCAATACACTACTTCATCTTCATTTTGAGCACACATGGTTGCCAGGAAAGAGCAGCAGTGTAAACCCATCACTCAGCAGATACCTACAGCCAGGATGAGATAGGACAGGATAGACCACACACACAAAATAGACACGCATTAAGCTAGATGCCCCCCCGCCCATGTCACACATCCCCTTTCAATTACTGCCTGTGCCACACCGCTAAAAGGAACACGAAGGCTTATCATTGGTGGTGTCTGTACGCATGGCTGTCTGACACCTCTCAGTGTGTGTGTGTGTGTGTATGTGCCTGCTTTGTGCTCAGTAGGAAGTGCATCCTCTGGGCCTGGCCAGTCTTCTCCGGCTCCTCTCTCTCCATGGCCAGACGCTCCATCTCTCTCCATGGCCAGACGCTCCCTCTCTCTCCATGGCCAGACGGTCCATCTCTCTCCATGGCCAGACGCTCCCTCTCTCTCCATGGCCAGACGGTCCATCTCTCTCCATAGCCAGACGGTCCATCTCTCTCCATGGCCAGACGCTCCCTCTCTCCATGGCCAGACGGTCCATCTCTCTCCATGGCCAGACGCTCCCTGTCTCTCCATGGCCAGATGCTCCCTCTCTCTCCATGGCCCGATGCTCCCTCTCTCTCCATGGCCAGATGCTCCCTCTCTCTCCATGGCCAGATGCTCCCTCTCTCTCCATGGCCAGATGCTCCCTCTCTCTCCATGGCCAGACGCTCCCTCTCTCTCCATGGCCAGACGCTCCCTCTCTCTCCATGGCCAGACGCTCCCTCTCTCTCCATGGCCAGACGCTCCCTCTCTCTCCATGGCCAGATGCTCCCTCTCTCTCCATGGCAAGACACTCCCTCTCTCTCCATGACCAGATGCTCCCCCTCTCTCCATGACCAGACACTCCCTCTCTCTCCATGGCCAGACACTCGAACTCTATCCATGGCCCGATGCTCCCTCTCTCTCCATGGCCAGATGCTCCCTCTCTCTCCATGGCCAGATGCTCCCTCTCTCTCCATGGCCAGATGCTCCCTCTCTCTCCATGGCCAGACGCTCCCTCTCTCTCCATGGCCAGACGCTCCCT
>NC_074679.1:19252378-19277378 GCF_029448725.1 Salvelinus fontinalis | reverse complement strand
TATAATTGTCACGTAGATTAGGCCAGAAAGCAAAACTGAAAAACCTAACCTCTATCAAATAAAAAGATGGCGGAGTACTTCTGTGCAAGGGTGTTTATTTACATTGTGAATCCGGAAGAAAAACAACAATACTGCCATCCAAAGTATCTATTATGGGACAGCTAAAAACAATGCTAACCCATCAACCGCTCAATCCAAAATGGTCCACTCTTGAACTGAAAGAGAGGCTCCTTTTGTAGGGAAAGCCCCACCCATCAGAACATACCCAGCACTAATTAATTAAGCAATTACCTTCATCAAAGCCTACATTTCCCACTCAGCTAAACATACTGAATTGTAGAAATTGCAACACGTTTTTCATGACACAATATTCCAATATAACATTTACAAAATCACATCACTACTGACATGGTGTCTTTTAATATGCCCATTCACATGAACGCGCCATCCGGGACAGGCACTACAAAGCCAGCCCGATTACAGTAGCTCGGGTCCTTATACCAGCCCGATTACAGTAGCTCTGTTCCTTATCCCAGACTGATTACAGTAGCTCTGGTTTTTATCCCAGCCCGATTACAGTAGCTCGGGTCCTTATACCAGCCCGATTACAGTAGCTCTGGTCCTTATCCCAGACTGATTACAGTAGCTCGGGTCCTTATCCCAGCCCGATTACAGTAGCTCTGGTCCTTATCCCAGCCCGATTACAATAGCTCTGGTCCTTATCCCAGCCCGATTACAGTAGCTCTGGTCCATATCCCAACCCGATTACAGTAGCTCTGTTCCTTATCCCAGCCCGATTACAGTAGCTCGGGTCCTTATACCAGCCCGATTACAGTAGCTCTGTTCCTTATCCCAGCCCGATTACAGTAGCTCGGGTCCTTATCCCAGCCCGATTACAGTAGCTCTGGTCCTTATCCCAGCCCGATTACAGTAGCTCTGTTCCTTATCCCAGCACGATTACAGTAGCTCTGGTCCTTATCCCAGCCCGATTACAGTAGCTCTGGTCCTTATCCCAGTTCGATTACAGTAGCTCTGGTCCATATCCCAGCCCGATTACAGTAGCTCTGGTCCTTATCCCAGCTCGATTACAGTGGCTCTGGTCCATATCCCAGCCCGATTACAGTAGCTCTGGTCCTTATCCCAGCTCGATTACAGTAGCTCTGGTCCTTATCCCAGCCCGATTACAGTAGCTCTGGTCCTTATCCCAGCTCAATTACAGTAGCTCTGGTCCATATCCGAGCCCGATTACAGTAGCTCTGGTCCTTATCCCAGCCCGATTACAGTAGCTCTGGTTTTTATCCCAGCCCGTTTACAGTAGCTCGGGTCCTTATCCCAGCCCGATTACAGTAGCTCTGGTCCTTATCCCAGCCCGATTGCAATAGCTCTGGTCCTTATCCCAGCCCGATTACAGTAGCTCGGGTCCTTATCCCAGCTCGATTACAGTAGCTCTGGTCCTTTTCCCAGCCCGATTACAGTAGCTCTGGTCCTTATCCCAGTTCGATTACAGTAGCTTGGGTCCTTATCCCAGCCCGATTACATTAGCTCTGGTCCTTTTCCCAGCCCGATTACAGTAGCTCTGGTCCTTATCCCAGTCCGATTACAGTAGCTCGGGTCCTTATCCTTGCCCGATTACATTAGCTCGGGTCCTTATCCCAGCCCGATTACAGTAGCTCGGGTCCTTATCCCAGCCCGATTACAGTAGCTCTGGTCCCTATCCCAGCCCGATTACAGTAGCTTGGGTCCTTATCCCAGCCCGATTACAGTAGCTCTGGTCCTTATCCCAGCCCGATTACAGTAGCTCTGGTCCTTATCCCAGCCCGATTGCTGTAGCTCTGGTCCTTATCCCAGCCCGATTACAGTAGCTCTGGTCCTTATCCCAGCCCGATTACAGTAGCTCTGGTCCTTATCCCAGCCCGATTACAGTAGCTCTGGTCCTTATCCCAGCCCGATTACAGTAGCTCGGGTCCTTATCCCAGCCCGATTACAGTAGCTCTGGTTTTTATCCCAGCCCGATTACAGTAGCTCGGGTCCTTATCCCAGCCCGATTACAGTAGCTCTGGTCCTTATCCCAACCCGATTACAGTAGCTCTGGTTTTTATCCCAGCCCGATTACAGTAGCTCGGGTCCTTATCCCAGCCCGATTACAGTAGCTCGGGTCCTTATCCCTGCCCGATTACAGTAGCTCTGGTTTTTATCCCAGCCCGATTACAGTAGCTCGGGTCCTTATCCCAGCCCGATTACAGTAGCTCGGGTCCTTATCCCAGCCCGATTACAGTAGCTCGGGTCCTTATCCCAGCCCGATTACAGTAGCTCGGGTCCTTATCCCAGCCCGATTACAGTAGCTCTGTTCCTTATCCCAGCCCGATTACAGTAGCTTGGGTCCTTATCCCAGCCCGATTACAGTAGCTCGGGTCCTTATACCAGCCCGATTACAGTAGCTCGGGTCCTTATCCCAGCCCGATTACAGTAGCTCGGGTCCTTATCCTAGCATACCCGGAAGCTACAGAGATGGAGAGAGGAACAGAACCAAACAAACAACGCGCTCATCCATAACATTGATAAGTACAATAAACGTTGCTTAAATTGAACATGAACGCTTGTCTGTATAATCTTTATACCATAAACTGTTACTGGCGGGAGGTAAGAATAAAGTGTGAAATGTATGTACTAAGATAGAGAAGTTAACTTGTGTGTCGACCCACATTGTTAACGTAGCTGATAACGGAGTAGGGAGGCGCGATGAATGTGTGTGTGTTAGCGTACCAAATGCTGCCCGCGGCCAGTGACGGACTTCTCCGTCACAATAATGATCAGTGTACAGTACTTTATTTATTATAGAGATAATGGTTAGTGTACAGTACTGTATTTGTTACAGATGTAATGATCAGTGTACAGTACTTTATTTGTTAGATATAATGATCAGTGTACTGCACTTTATTTTTTGTAGATATTTGTACACATTTCTCACAAATGTACATTTACTAATCTTCACATTTGTATCTGTCTGTTACGCATTGTTAATTTTGTATTTTTGTTAAATCCACTTTAAATAAAGTTTTTGATTTGATTAAATGATGATAGCATTCACATTGTTCATATAGTCATATACACTTATATTTAAATTAAAATAAACAAAAACAAGGTCATTGAATATAAACATGAATATACACACAACTAATTAACAAAATACTCTAAACAACCCTAAACCTGCTTTTAAGGACCCAATGGGATCTCAAGGAAATAGGATACTATTTCAATAAAAACAAATTTCCAACTCAACAATGTTGAGAGCAAATCGCCTTATCATGTTGTACTGTATATGTAAACTCCTATCAGATAAACAGCTGTTCTGTAGTCCTGGAGGCCCATCATTACGATGATGACAGGGTATATAACGGCATAAATACATGCATACAGCTACTTTATCTATAGTATATTTCATATCCTGGGGAATAGAGCTGGGTACAGATAGCGTGGGGTGATGGGGAAATCACAACCTGGTGTATTGTGGGGTAGCGGTCTGAACCTCCAGTCCTCCAGGCCAACACCGGAGCAGCTAATTGGCTCTCCTAAATATTTAATGATGGTGCGGCCCGATTGGCTGTTTTAATTGTTCCAATTAAAAATTCAATAGCTGGCAAGGAGGGAATATTCGGCAGTCCATTAGGCTCCTGGTGTCTGACTAGGACTCAATATATTGACCTCTGACCTATGGCCTCTGATAGAGCAAGGCTCATCCCTGAACCACCTATAGCGGCAGAGGACACACACCATGAATACCTTCAACTGTACTTCACTACAACTCTATCAAATCACAAAAATGTTCTTCTTTCTTACCTCACGTAACGAGGTACCTCACAAGAAGAAGCAGAGGATTACCAGGGTGAGGTTTCAGCTACAACAATACCAAACCCCATAAATAAGAAACACAACATTGATAACATCCAGGAGCAATATGTGTTAAAAGCTTTCCAAACCATAACAAGGCACTTCCTAGAGAGATGGTAACTGAACTGGAGAGCAACAGGATTTTCAAAAGGAGACAAAACCCTTCAATCAAAGCCACTCACTGGGGGCACACTGGTTGAATCCATGTTGTTGTTTCCATGACATTTCATTTAAATAATATTGAACAAACGTGGAATATATGTTGAATTGGCGTCTGTGGGCAGTGGGTATGTGAACTCATCTCCACCAATGGTGTAGCGTCAGGAAGCGTGTCTGAGCTAACCAGCTCTCCCAGATCTGCTTTTGTCACGTTCTGACCTTTATTTCCTTTGTTTTGTCTTTATTTAGTATGGTCAGGGCGTGAGTTGGGGTGGGCAGTCTATGTGTGTTTTTCTATGTTGGGGTTTTGTGTTCGGCCTGGTATGATTTTCAATCAGAGGCAGCTGTCAATCGTTGTCCCTGATTGAGAATCATACTTAGGCAGCCTGGGTTTCACGTGTGTTTTGTGGGTGTTTGTTGCCGTGTTAGTGTTTCACCACACGGTACTGTTTCGGTTTTCTGCACATCGTTTATTGTTTTTGTATTTCAGTGTTCAGTTTCGGTTTTAATAAATCATCATGAGCACTTACCACGCTGCAAATTGGTCCAATCCTTGTTACACCTCTTCAGAGGAAGAAGAGGACGAGAGCAGTTACAGCTTTCATGGATGTCCTTGAGCCGAGAGCTGGGATGCCGCACACACCAGAGAAAAGAAAACTTCAGCCTCACCACTCTGAGTCTATAAATATCCCTCAGCCTGCAATGAGTTAAAAGATTTTGCCACGTTAGAACATTACAGAGAGAATTTATCTGATTATGGCAGTAATAATTACCCATCTGTTTATTGCAGATAGAGAAATAATTCATGCAGGCAACAGGCCGTGGTGGCAATGACACTCCACATTTAGTAAATATGCAAACGGCTCCCTGCTAGTAGCCAAGGCTCACAGGATGTCCTTGTTAAGTACAGTACAACACTAATTGTCTTCGTCACAAGTGATAAATTGTTGCGTTGCACAAACTAGTCGCTGGAATTACAGTGGTGCCGAGAGGTCTTGACTTCATTACGCTATCCAGGAGGGAACGGCTCCATGAATATGGACACGCTAACATGGTGAACCCCAGCCAGGGGGAGAGAGGGTAGGAGGGAGAGAGAGAGAGAGAGCACGAGGGTGTGTGAGTGCGTCGGGAAGTGCGGTTAATGAAATGACACAGATGGATTTGTATGTGGAGATTCGTATGGGCGGAGCAAAGGGAGAGAGAGATAGTAGGAGAGAGGGGCAGCCCTCACTATCTCGTCCTCCCATCCAGCCGTCTCCCGTCATTGGAATGCAAGGCCAGTCGACCTGCTCTAAATGGGAGCCATTAGTAAAACTTTGAATAATTTATGCAGCGGCCGGACAGAGGGGTGGAGGGAGGGAAAGATGGAGGGAGGGAGGGAGTGGCAGATTAAAAAGTGGACCTTTGCAGGGTGAGTGATCGTGCATAGTGTGATCCGAGGGTCCCTGGCGAACACAGAAAGGATATTTTAAATAAACGCGGCCCTGCGTAAATTGATTGCGACCCCAGAAGCGCTAAATAAACAAATGACTAACTGCTGAGAGGACGACCGCTCCATGGAGCGGAGCGACGTAGAGGAGGGGCTCACTGGCCGGGTTTGTGTGTGTCTGTTTCCCGGGGAATGACAGACAGGACAAAATGAGACGACAACATCTTTCTGACTCTCACCAATATCTCCCACATCACCTAAACCCTCTCATTCCCTTTCACCCACAGCCAGTAGATCACAACACCTTGGAATTCTAACATCAGATCTGGCCTACAAGTCCAGATAAATACTGGTAAATACAGAGGCTGAATATAGAGCAACAGGCCGAATAGAGATCACAGCATATTACATGAACTGCGAAGCAGGTTTCCGGGTTAAACCCCACAAGCGACACAGTGTTGATATGACCCAGTCAACACCACATGACTGAATGTCAGGACTAAACAAACACTTCTTATAACAACCCAGATGTTGTTTGTGTTGTTATGACAGTATTATATACAAAGACGTTGTGGAAAGTACTAACCCGGTTCTATTATACCCATCATGTCCCTGCCTATCACGTTGTACACATATAGTATAATATAGTCGGGTATGTCTGCTGTACACATATAGTATAGTATAGTCTAGTATGTCTGCTGTACACATAGAGTATAGTATAGTCTGGTATGTTTGTTGTACACACATATCATAGTATAGTCTAGTATGTCTGCTGTACACATAGAGTATAGTATGTTTGCTGTACACATATAGTATAGTATAGTCTAGTATGTCTGCTGTGCACATATAGTATAGTCTAGTATGTCTGTTGTACACACATATCATAGTATAGTCTAGTATGTCTGTTGTACACATACAGTATAGTATGTTTGCTGTACACATATAGTATAGTATAGTCTAGTATGTCTGCTGTGCACATATAGTAAACTCCAGTATGTCTACTGTACACATACAGTATAGTATAGTCTAGTATGTCAGACTGGCCAAGAGGAACAGTGATGCATTACTCTGTGAAGAAAACCACACATCTATCTAATACCCTCCAACTTATCCTCCAAAACATAACAACAACTGGAATGATGAATACATCATCAATTGGGTACTTACTGAACTCATTAAAAAATGGAAAGAGAATTCACCATGGAAATTGGTGTTGAACAGATATTTAATATTTCTCTCTTTAATATCTCTAGTATGTTTCCTACATTGATGGCTTCTATCAGGCCGACTAGCGTACCTGATCTGTTGGTTTCTGCGTGCCAGTCCCTCCGTGTATCTCTTGCGTGCATAGTAGTTCTGGATGCAGATCCTCAGGTAGTAGCCTCTCCATCTCTGCAGGTCCTCAGGTAGTAGCCTCTCCATCTACATTTAACATTACATTTAAGTCATTTAGCAGACGCTCTTATCCAGAGCGACTTACAAATTGGTGCATTCACCTTATGACATCCAGTGGAACAGCCACTTTACAATAGTGCATCTAAATCTTTTAAGGGGAGGGGGGGGGGGGGGGGGCAGAAGGATTGCTTTATCCTATCCTAGGTATTCTCAGCAGGTCCTCAGCAGGTCCTCAGGTAGTAGCCTCTCCATCTCTGAAGTATCTTCAGGTAGTAGCCTCTCCATCTCTGCAGGTCCTCAGGTAGTAGCCTCTCCATCTCAGCAAGTCCTCAGGTAGTAGCCTCTCCATCTCTGAAGTATCTTCAGGTAGTAGCCTCTCCATCTCTGCAGTTCCTCGGGTAGTAGCCTCTCCATCTCTGCAGGTCCTCAGGTAGTAGCCTCTCCATCTCTGCAGTTCCTCAGGTAGTAGCCTCTCCATCTCTGCAGTATCTTCAGGTAGTAGCCTCTCCATCTCTGCAGGTCCTCAGGTAGTAGCCTCTCCATCTCTGCAGGTCCTCAGGTAGTAGCCTCTCCATCTCTGCAGTATCTTCAGGTAGTAGCCACTCCATCTCTGCAGTTCCTTAGGTAGTAGCCTCTCCATCTCTGCAGTTCCTCAGGTAGTAGCCTCTCCATCTCTGCAATTCCTCATGTAGTAGCCTCTCCATCTCTGCAGTTCCTCAGGTAGTAGCCTCTCCATCTCTGCAGTATCTTCAGGTAGTAGCCTCTCCATCTCTGCAGTTCCTCAGGTAGTAGCCTTTCCATCTCTGCAGTATCTTCAGGTAGTAGCCTCTCCATCTCTGCAGTTCCTCAGGTAGTAGCCTCTCCATCTCTGCAGGTCCTCAGGTAGTAGCCTCTCCATCTCTGCAGTTCCTCAGGTAGTAGCCTCTCCATCTCTGCAGGTCCTCAGGTAGTAGCCTCTCCATCTCTGCAGTATCTTCAGGTAGTAGCCTCTCCATCTCTGCAGTTCCTCAGGTAGTAGCCTCTCCATCTCTGCAGTATCTTCAGGTTGTAGCCTCTCCATCTCTGCAGTTCCTCAGGTAGTAGCCTCTCCATCTCTGCAGTATCTTCAGGTAGTAGCCTCTCCATCTCTGCAGTATCTTCAGGTAGTAGCCTCTCCATCTCTGCAGTATCTTCAGGTTGTAGCCTCTCCATCTCTGCAGTTCCTCAGGTAGTAGCCTCTCCATCTCTGCAGTATCTTCAGGTAGTAGCCTCTCCATCTCTGCAGGTCCTCAGGTAGTAGCCTCTCCATCTCTTCAGTATCTTCAGGTAGTAGCCTCTCCATCTCTGCAGTATCTTCAGGTAGTAGCCTCTCCATCTCTGCAGTATCTTCAGGTAGTAGCCTCTCCATCTCTGCAGTTCCTCAGGTAGTAGCCTCTCCATCTCTGCAGTATCTTCAGGTAGTAGCCTCTCCATCTCTGCAGTTCCTCAGGTAGTAGCCTCTCCATCTCTGCAGTATCTTCAGGTAGTAGCCTCTCCATCTCTGCAGGTCCTCAGGTAGTAGCCTCTCCATCTCTGCAGGTCCTCAGGTAGTAGCCTCTCCATCTCTTCAGTATCTTCAGGTAGTAGCCTCTCCATCTCTGCAGTATCTTCAGGTAGTAGCCTCTCCATCTCTGCAGTATCTTCAGGTAGTAGCCTCTCCATCTCTGCAGTATCTTCAGGAGGACAACACGCATCTACAGTTAAGATAATAATCCACCACTTCCTTAAACTTTGACTGGATTAAATTTTTATTTTTATTTTATTTTACCGTTATTTTACCAGGTAAGTTGACTGAGAACACGTTCTCATTTGCAGCAACGACCTGGGGAATAGTTACAGGGGAGAGGAGGGGGATTAATGAGCCAATTGTAAACTGGGGATTATTAGGTGACCATGATGGTTTGAGGGCCAGATTGGGAATTTAGCCAGGACACCGGGGTTAACACCCCTACTCTTACGATAAGTGCCATGGGATCTTTAATGACCTCAGAGAGTCAGGACACCCGTTTAACGTCCCATCCGAAAGACGGCACCCTACACAGGGCAGTGTCCCCAATCAAATTGGATGAGATTGGACCTAAAGTACTCTTTTAGTATAAACAGTTTTATCGGACACACCCGTTCCGTTCCTCGAGCCCTGCTCTTTCTTCCATGTCTTTCCTTCTTGTAGTTTAGTCTGGTGTTGTGCTGCTTTCATTTCTTAATCGTTCTTTGGGGTTTCTACAATATTGTAAATCTAGTTTGAATCCCTATAAAGCCCTATATATATTTAATGTATTATTTTCATTACAGCGGTTTCATAAATACATATATTTTTGTATATAATGTAACTTTAGACTTGACTGGCAACTTGACTGGCAACTTGACTGGCAACGCAACGCTCTAGAAGCTGTTGCTTTAGAGGTTCCTGCATGTATCTCCGTTTGACTACACACACACACACACACACACACACACACACACACACACACACACACACACACACACACACACACACACACACACACACACACACACACACACACACACACACACACACACACACACACACACACACACAGACACAGACACAGACACAGGCACAGACACGGACACACACACACACACACACACACACACACACACACACACACACACACACACACACACACACACACACACACACACACACACACACACACACACACACACACACACACACACACACACACACACACACACACACACACACACACACACACACACACACACACACACACACACACACACACACAGACACAGACACAGACACAGACAGACACAGACAGACACACACACCGAGTGCGCACCTAGCTGGGACAGGTCTCTAAACAGAGGGGAATGGATGTCCTTCACTCTAATTAGGAGATTAAACAATAGCAAGTAAAATAACAATTAGAAGACGCAAGCCAGAAGAAAAAAACGAAGACCAAAATGAGAATTGCGATTGATCTGCAGTCAATAGATCATTTTAAACAAAGTCATTGCTGGCTCGCAACTCAAATTTCTTGTTGACCTTTTTTGACTACTGAAATCAATGATGCATATTGTCCAGGTAAATCTAATAAAACTCCAGGGCCTCTTGTAAACACTGTTTTCTATTAACATGCTAATACATTAGCCTTTGTTAGAAAGACTATGATAAAGACATCGGAGGAGAAAAAATAAATAGAATAGAAATTGATTGAAAGGGAAGCGGAACAAGATGATTCAGAGATGATTGGTTCTTTTTTTCTCCTGGTCAATGAGAGGCGGTGGGTGGAGATGTCCTTCACACACACACACACACACACACACACACACACACACACACACACACACACACACACACACACACACACACACACACACACACACACACACACACACACACACACACACACACACACACACACACACACACACACACACACACACACACACACACACACACACACACACACACACACACACACACACACACACACACACACACACACACACACACACACACACACACTGTGTGACTGAGTTTATCACTTACATCATACTCAGTTTTTTTTGTTTTATTTAACCTTTATTAATTAACTAGGCAATTCAGTTAAGAACAAATTCTTATTTACAATGACGGTCTACCAAAAGGCAAAAGGCCTCCTGCGGGGACGGGGGCTGGGATTAAAAAAATAAATATAGGACAAATAAATATCCTAAATATAGGACAAAACACACATAACGACAAGAGAGACAACACAACACTACATAAAGAGAGACCTAACACAACAACATAGCATGGCAGCAACACATGACAACACAGCATGGTAGCAACACAACATGGCAACAACATGGTAGCAACACAACATGACAACAACATGGTAGCAACACAACATGACAACAACATGGTAGCAACACAACATGACAACAACATGGTAGAAACACAACATGACAACAACATGGTAGAAACACAACATGACAACAACATGGTAGCAACACAACATGACAACAACATGGTAGCAACACAACATGACAACAACATGGTAGCAACACAACATGGCAGCAGTTTATCACACCCGTGTATGCAGCTTTTTTACTGGGCCCTTTTAATCATTGTGCCTCTACTACCCTATAACACACCTAAACCAGTGGGTTGGATACACTACCCTTAAAATGTCACTTTTCTCACATGTTCTATTTGGATCAGCATCCCACTAAACAGGATTTGACTAAATGTTGGTGTGTGGGTAACTGTCTCCTTTCTTCTCTGAGCCTCTCTGTATTGATATGACCAGGTTTACACCTAAACACACAATGAAATGAGAAGGTTGAGAAATATGAACACACCTCAAATATGAGAGTAGCAGTGTGTACACTACATTCACCAGAATGGACTTAATAGAAAGGTCTTGCAGAAAGTACTGGTGCAGTTTTCCTAATTGTTCCCACTCACTCAACTAAAATTGTGCACTTAAAAAGAATTCTAACAAAAAATGTATATATACATAACCAAAACATCCGCAAAAGTCCCTATTTGTTTCATTTGAGGGTAGAATATATCCTAATTTGAATGAGTATAATGCTAACTGTATAATAGCGGTATCTAGGTTCCACGATACACATAACACTCAGATCTTCTCAAACTTTCTTTCTCCACACCAACGTCTGGCCAAGAGGAACAGTGATGCAATACTCTGTGAAGAAAAGCTCATAAATGTTCCCACTCACAAATAAAATTGTGAAGTTAAGTACATTTTTTTTAATAAAAAATAATATAAATATAACCAAACATTAGCACAGGCCCTATTTGTTTCATTTGAGGACAAAATATTGTGTAATTTGAATGAAATACTTGGGCCTTTCAAGACCCCCCAGCATTTTACAAGACCCCTTTTTACAATAACCCCCCCCCTTCCTTCCTTTTTTATCAGATGTTAACGCCCATTCTGCCTCCTGAACATATGACAGTATTTTACAGGAGTAATAAAGCGGTATATTCTGCTGTGAAGCTTCTGTTCTCCTCTAAGTGCTGACATGACCTTTACCCTTTGGCCTTGTGAACTCAGGTGCTCGGTCAGACCCAGATGGCTGCATCGGCAGCCCGTAACAAGACCCTAACTAAAACCCTGGGCCTGGACGTCTTTATTGGTTTAGATTACTGTCTGTCATAAAACTTTTCATCAATTTCAGGGGTTTGAGCGAATGTCCAAACAGCTCACTGGTAGTATGCCCTTTTTCAATAAAGGCTGGGATTTTGTGGGCTTATAAAAAATCTTTAACAATTTCACTTTGGGTGGAAAAGAGTGGCTAGATAGAACTGTAAAATATAAGGTTTCGATGTGATATCCTCGCATAAAATGCCAAAGCATCACTCAAATCCAAAAGCTTTGATTTTTAGGTTGTGTGGTAGGAGCTGTTAAACTGGTTATATGGGACATATGACGATATAGGCTGTGAGAGTGAGATCTGCTCTAGTGGAGAAGCAAACAGAAAAGAAAACTTTAAAGAAGTTAAATTAGATATTTGTCACAGATGAAAATGCATCTTAAGATGTTGACTTCTCTCCTGACTGGTTTAGAATATCTACATACGAGTTTTCCAGTTGAAAATCAATGTAAAAAGGCATTATATTATTTAATATAAATATGATTGACTAATCAAATATGTATATTAAAAGCTAGACTAAAAGTGACAATAATGTTGTCCATCCAATGCATAATAACATTGATAACATTAAGTTACATTTCATTTCTGTAGGGTAAATCAGTAGAATTAGCCAGGATATTCAGTATTTCTACTCTGCCCAGTGTCACCACAAAGGGGTTGGCGACATGGAAATGGAACAGCACTGCAGTACTATGTATGAGGATTACATTGGGAAACCAGGGCACTAACGATTTGCTAAAACAGACACTGTGATATTTAACCTGACGGACATCTCCTGGTAGAAATGAATCTTCATGACAGAATATGTGTCCTATGAACAAAAGGAGAGACAGCGTTACATTTCCGTCACCTTGTCCCAGCTCTCCGATGTGTCCTGAGCAGCCCGGAGATAAAGATCTTTATAGACATTATACATAACAAGTCACATAGACACCACAGAGAGAGAGAGAGGAATGGGGGAGGGAGAGGGACAGAGAGAGAGAGAGAGAGAGAGGAATGGGGGAGGGAGAGGTACAGAGAGAGAGAGAGAGAGAGAGGGAGAGGAATGATGGAGGGAGAGGGACAGAGAGAGAGAGAGAGAGAGAGGAATGAGGGAGGGAGAGGGACAGAGAGAGAGAGAGAGAGAGAGAGGAATGAGGGAGGGAGAGGGACAGAGAGAGAGAGAGAGAGAGAGAGAGAGGAATGAGGGAGGGAGAGGGACAGAGAGAGAGAGAGAGGAATGAGGGAGGGAGAGGGACAGAGAGAGGAATGAGGGAGGGAGAGGGACAGAGAGAGAGAGAGAGTGTGTGTGTGTGTGTGTGTGTGTGTGTGTGTGTGTGTGTGTGTGTGTGTGTGTGTGTGTGTGTGTGTGTGTGTGTGTGTGTGTGTGTGTGTGTGTGTGTGTGTGTGTGTGTGTGTGTGTGTGTGTGTGTGTGTGTGTGTGTGTGGAGAGAGAGAGAGCGAGAGAGAGGGAGTCACAAGTCAGACTTTGTATTGAGAGGATGGGGCTCCTCTCTTAATACATAACGCAGACAACGACAAGATAATGTAGGGTAGTCAAGCTGGGAGCTAATGGAGATGTATGATGGCTCAGCGCGCTCCGCTGTGTTTGATAATCAATGACGCTCCAGACAGGATAGACTATCAAAGGCCAGAATATTCACACGGCTCACCTCAACTTGCGCCTCGCCTGGCGCCTCGTCTCACTATGCTCAGAACACTGGGGCACATTTACAGGAGCAAACTTGAGAGGGTTATGAAAGGAAATCATATCTCAAACATGTCCCCTCTAATAATGACATAAGAGAGAGGCAACGTAACACTCAGGGAGGAAGACAAAGACTTGAAAGACGAGAAGAATTTTGGATAAATGCGGAGCTGGGACTTCAGAGGAAAAACAACAGGTGTTGGATTTGAGTCATGTACTATATTTAACGCAGGATAAACTCTGCAAAGTAAATATATGTTGTCTTAAGTCATAACATTGTGTTTTGGTCATTTTGAGAGATTCAAATTAGTCTTGTATTATTTGTCAGAGATACTGTCCGTCTGGTGCCATGTCCTTCACATTACAATCAGCTCTTGTGTTCAGCTCTTGAACGCTTCCCAAATGTGCCTGGCAGTTAGGCTTTACCAAACAGTCATTTAGGGAGTGATAAATAGCTGTTGTGATTTTATTTTACAAAACTCAATCCAGAGAAAATGATTTGTGAAAGCAGTGGGGATTGGATTTTGTATCAACAATCTGTTTGGTTAAGAAGCAGTTGGAGGCAATACGCTGTAAAACAGCCATGTTTTCCTAAAACCTTCCACCTCTCCTTCCTTTCCTTTATTGTTCATGCATTCCATAGGCGAGGTGCAATTCCATACCATAACACTTTGTATTCCTAAATACGAACTTCCAAATGTGTAATAGGTGAAGCCACGGCTTCGGAATATAGTAATATAATTTTAATGTATGCTATCATTACATAATCAGTATATCCATAGCATTTCGGCGGCTAACGTGCCTTCACCATTGTTTGAAATGTGCCCTTGTTGTGAAGCCCTGCCATATTGTCTGAATAATGGTGACACTTCTGTGTAGGTGACTGGGAGAAATGGTCAAAAGACATACGCTTTTACAAAGAAAAAAAACGAGGAAATCATTTATCAGTTCATCAAAAACATTTAAAAAGAATAGTTCTGAAAGACTAAGCATAAATCGTTGTGGGATATGCTTTTTACATGGACTTGCCGAAATCTACAATCTGCAGAATAAATTGTGGGAAGATAAATATTGAATAATATGTTTTTCGACTGAGTTGAAAGGTCACGATAATAGCTAGTCCACACCCCCATATATAGTGCACAGCAACCTTTACTTAAGGCTTTTCAATTATGTCCAGCGATCATGGCTCCTCGAGCAGGCAGACATTTGTATTCATCATCAAACATACTCTAAATGCAAGTCTACTGCGATTCCAGCCTCAACGACGCCATCAATTTTCAAAAGCCCATTTATATGCCCAGAAAATCAATGCTTATAGGTGGAATATGGTAACCTGGGAGATGCACTTAAGAAGCTGAAATTGTGGCTAATTAGCCACTTAACACATTGATCAATTAACTAAAGTAATCTGAATTAACTTGCAGTCTGTGAGTTTGTCTGCTGACCCTGCAAAATTGTATTGGGGTCACAGTACGAGGCACAGAGTGGGACAGGCCTTCAGTCAATTGCACAGCTCTCTTACACCAAAGATCGGGTCATTTCATACTGTCAAGTGATCATTTCGTTTTGGGGCAATTCTGCTGTAGGTCTGATTTTATTTGGAGTGTAGAACATGTGCAGTGTTTTAATCTACAAATGATGTGTAGTCATTCTTTGAAATTGAATGCATTCTATTTGAATTTAAGGGAGGAAATAAGGAGTTATGGTTAAGACATCCCCTGTACCCGCTCTGGACTTGGATGCTTTGTTCTCTCTCTGTCTGTTCTCCTCAGCTAACCGACACAGCAAGTGCAGAAACCTCTGAAAACAAGCATGACTGGTTGAAACAAGTTGGCTGTTTGTTCATATACACAGGTGACTGTTGTTGTTGTTAGCAAAGCTGCCCTGCTAACTAGCTAGCTCAGTTACCGCTAACTAACGTTAATGTACCGGTATCTTTCTCAACTGTTCAAAACAGCTATTTCAGGGTCTGTTAGAAGTAGTTTTTAAGCTTCTTACAAAGTGTAAGCCACAAGGTAAATGACCTGTTTCTGGTGAAATATTCTTCTTTAAATCGTTCAAGCACCCACTGACCAGAGCACCCACTGATGGGAGCACCCACTGACCAGAGCACCCACTGACCAGAGCACCCACTGACCAGAGCACCCACTGACCAGAGCACCCACTGACCAGAGCACCCACTGACCAGAGCACCCACTGATGGGAGCACCCACTGACCAGAGCACCCACTGATGGGAGCACCCACTGACCAGAGCACCCACTGACCAGAGCACCCACTGACCAGAGCACCCACTGATGGGAGCACCCACTGATGGGAGCACCCACTGATGGGAGCACCCACTGATGGGAGCACCCACTGACCAGAGCACCCACTGACCAGAGCACCCACTGACCAGAGCACCCACTGACCAGAGCACCCACTGATGTGAGCACCCACTGATGGGAGCACCCACTGATGGGAGCACCCACTGACCAGAGCACCCACTGACCAGAGCACCCACTGATGGGAGCACCCACTGACCAGAGCACCCACTGACCAGAGCACCCACTGACCAGAGCACCCACTGACCAGAGCACCCACTGATGGGAGCACCCACTGACCAGAGCACCCACTGATGGGAGCACCCACTGACCAGAGCACCCACTGACCAGAGCACCCACTGACCAGAGCACCCACTGACCAGAGCACCCACTGATGGGAGCACCCACTGATGGGAGCACCCACTGATGGGAGCACCCACTGATGGGAGCACCCACTGACCAGAGCACCCACTGACCAGAGCACCCACTGACCAGAGCACCCACTGATGGGAGCACCCACTGACCAGAGCATCCACTGACCAGAGCACCCACTGACCAGAGCACCCACTGACCAGAGCACCCACTGACCAGAGCACCCACTGACCAGAGCACCCACTGATGGGAGCACCCACTGACCAGAGCACCCACTGACCAGAGCACCCACTGACCAGAGCACCCACTGACCAGAGCACCCACTGATATGAGCACCCACTGACCAGAGCACCCACTGACCAGAGCACCCACTGACCAGAGCACCCACTGACCAGAGCACCCACTGATATGAGCACCCACTGACCAGAGCACCCACTGACCAGAGCACCCACTGACCAGAGCACCCACTGACCAGAGCACCCACTGACCAGAGCACCCACTTGTATTGTTTTTTGTATTCAATTCAAATCAAATCAAATGTATTTATATAGCCCTTCTTACATCAGCTGATATCTCAAAGTGCTGTACAGAAACCCAGCCTAAAACCCCAAACAGCAAGCAATGCAGGTGTAGTAGCACGGTGGCTAGGAAAAACTCCCTAGAAAGGCAAGAACCTAGGAAGAAACCTAGAGAGGAACCAGGCTCTGAGGGGAGGGCAGTCCTCTTCTGGCTGTGCCGGGTGGAGATTATAACAGAACATGGCCAAGATGTTCAAATGTTCATAAATGACCAGCAGAGTCAAATAATAATAATCACAGTATTGTATTGTTGTTGTTTTAATAATAATAGCATTTTTGGTCCCAGTCCGCCCCTGGGTAACATCATCAAACTGCAAGGGGGGAAATGAATGAAGGAAATGTTCACATAGTTGCATCGTCACACCTCACAGTTTTCAACAGTGTCATTGTTTTGTTTTGGCCTAAAACCAAAACAAAACTAAGCTTTTCTAAATGTTTTTACTGTGCCTTTACCATCACTGTAATGAGTCTAGTAGGCTACTAACTACTTGGTGACTCGACAGTCTGTCAGTGTTCTCTCTCTCTCTCTGTCTCTCTCTCTCTCTCTCTCTCTCTCTCTCTCTTTTTCCCTCTTTCCCTCTCTCTCCCCTCTCTCTCCATCACTCTCCTCTGTCTCTCTCCCAATCTCTCTCTCCCTCCCTCTCTCCCTTTCTCTCCTCGGTCTCTCTCCCTCTCTCCCTCTCTCAATTCAATTAAATTAAATTTCAATTCAACACTATTTCAATTCAAATTTAATTTCAATTTAAGGGCTTTATTGGCATGGGAAACATATGTTAACATTGCAAAAGCAAGTGAAGTAGATAAAGAATGAACAGTAAAGAATGAAAATGAACAGTAAACATTACACTCAAAAGCTCCAAAAGAATAAAGACATTTCAAATGTCAAATTATGCGCAAATAGTTAAAGTAAAAAAAGGGTAAATAAATAAACATAAATATGGGTTGTATTTTCAATGGTGTTCTTCACTGGTTGCCCTTTTCTTGTGGCAACAGGTCACAAATCTTGCTGCTGTGATGGTACACTGTGGTATTTCACCCAATACATTTCCTTTCAAATTATTTGTGGGTCTGTAATCTGAGGGAAAAATGTGTCTCTAATATGGTCATACATTTGGCAGGAGATTAGAAAGTGTAGCTCAGTTTCCACCTCATTTTGTGGGCAGTGTGCACATAGCCTGTCTTCTCTTGAGAGTCAGGTCTGCCTTCGGCGGCCTTTCTCAATAGCAAGGCTATGCTCACCGAGTCTGTACATAGTCAAAGATTTCCTTAAATTTGGGGCAGTTACAGTGGTCCTGTATTCTGCCACTATGTACTTTCGGTTTAGGGCCAAATAACATTCTAGTTTGCTATGTTTTGTTTGTTAAAGAGTTTAAACATAGCCAATTGGAATTTGTGGTGTGTATTTGATCATTTCATTTAGGATTTTGTCCTGTAGTTCATTCTATGTAATTGGAGAATCCAGTGGGTTCTGGTTCTTTAATAGTTGATTCTAAGATTTGACTTTTCATCATGTCTATGTATTTGGTGTTTGTTCTTCGTTATAGAGCCAAACAGATTGGAGAAGTGGTTAACTCATACATCTCTGTTTTGGATAGATAACTCTTCGTGTTGTTTGTTTAGTGTTTTCCAATTTTCACAGAAGTGATTCGATTCTATGGATTCTTCAATTAAATTGAGCTGATATCTAACGTCCCCTCTCTTTCCGTAGAGTATTTCTGTATTGTTTTAGTGATTCACCATGGTGAAGGTGTAGACTCAGGATTTCTGTATTGTTTTAATGATTCACCATGGTGAAGGTGTAGACTCAGGATTTCTGTATTGTTTTAGTGATTCACCATGGTGAAGGTGTAGACTCAGGATTTCTGTATTGTTTTAGTGATTCACCATGGTGAAGGTGTAGACTCAGGATTTCTGTATTGTTTTAGTGATTCACCATGGTGAAGGTGTAGACTCAGGATTTCTGTATTGTTTTAGTGATTCACCATGGTGAAGGTGTAGACTCAGGATTTCTGTATTGTTTTAGTGATTCACCATGGTGAAGGTGTAGACTCAGGATTTCTGTATTGTTTTAGTGATTCACCATGGTGAAGGTGTAGACACAGGATTTCTGTATTGTTTTAGTGATTCACCATGGTGAAGGTGTAGACTCAGGATTTCTGTATTGTTTTAGTGATTCACCATGGTGAAGGTGTAGACTCAGGATTTCTGTATTGTTTTAGTGATTCCCCATGGTGAAGGTGTAGACTCAGGATTTCTGTATTGTTTTAGTGATTCACCATGGTGAAGGTGTAGACTCAGGATTTCTGTATTGTTTTAGTGATTCGCCATGGGGAAGGTGTAGACTCAGGATTTCTGTATTGTTTTAGTGATTCGCCATGGTGAAGGTGTAGCCTCAGGATTTCTGTCTTGTTTTAGTGATTCACCATGGTGAAGGTGTAGACTCAGGGTTTCTGTATTGTTTTAGTGATTCACCGTGGTGAAGGTGTAGACTCAGGGTTTCTGTATTGTTTTAGTGATTCACCGTGGTGAAGGTGTAGACTCAGGATTTCTGTACTGTTTTAGTGATTCACCGTGGTGAAGGTGTAGACTCAGGATTTCTGTATTGTTTTAGTGATTCACCATGGTGAAGGTGTAGACTCAGGATTTCTGTATTGTTTTAGTGATTCACCATGGTGAAGGTGTAGACTCAGGATTTCTGTCTTGTTTTAGTGATTCACCATGGTGAAGGTGTAGACTCAGGGTTTCTGTATTGTTTTAGTGATTCACCGTGGTGAAGGTGTAGACTCAGGATTTCTGTACTGTTTTAGTGATTCACCGTGGTGAAGGTGTAGACTCAGGATTTCTGTATTGTTTTAGTGATTCACCATGGTGAAGGTGTAGACTCAGGATTTCTGTATTGTTTTAGTGATTCACCATGGTGAAGGTGTAGACTCAGGATTTCTGTATTGTTTTAGTGATTCACCATGGTGAAGGTGTAGACTCAGGATTTCTGTATTGTTTTAGTGATTCACCATGGTGAAGGTGTAGACTCAGGATTTCTGTATTGTTTTAGTGATTCACCATGGTGAAGGTGTAGACTCAGGATTTCTGTATTGTTTTAGTGATTCACCATGGTGAAGGTGTAGACTCAGGATTTCTGTATTGTTTTAGTGATTCACCATGGTGAAGGTGTAGACTCAGGATTTCTGTATTGTTTTAGTGATTCACCATGGTGAAGGTGTAGACACAGGATTTCTGTATTGTTTTAGTGATTCACCATGGTGAAGGTGTAGACTCAGGATTTCTGTATTGTTTTAGTGATTCACCATGGTGAAGGTGTAGACTCAGGATTTCTGTATTGTTTTAGTGATTCCCCATGGTGAAGGTGTAGACTCAGGATTTCTGTATTGTTTTAGTGATTCACCATGGTGAAGGTGTAGACTCAGGATTTCTGTATTGTTTTAGTGATTCGCCATGGGGAAGGTGTAGACTCAGGATTTCTGTATTGTTTTAGTGATTCACCATGGTGAAGGTGTAGCCTCAGGATTTCTGTCTTGTTTTAGTGATTCACCATGGTGAAGGTGTAGACTCAGGGTTTCTGTATTGTTTTAGTGATTCACCGTGGTGAAGGTGTAGACTCAGGATTTCTGTACTGTTTTAGTGATTCACCGTGGTGAAGGTGTAGACTCAGGATTTCTGTATTGTTTTAGTGATTCACCATGGTGAAGGTGTAGACTCAGGATTTCTGTATTGTTTTAGTGATTCACCATGGTGAAGGTGTAGCCTCAGGATTTCTGTCTTGTTTTAGTGATTCACCATGGTGAAGGTGTAGACTCAGGGTTTCTGTATTGTTTTAGTGATTCACCGTGGTGAAGGTGTAGACTCAGGATTTCTGTACTGTTTTAGTGATTCACCGTGGTGAAGGTGTAGACTCAGGATTTCTGTATTGTTTTAGTGATTCACCATGGTGAAGGTGTAGACTCAGGATTTCTGTATTGTTTTAGTGATTCACCATGGTGAAGGTGTAGCCTCAGGATTTCTGTCTTGTTTTAGTGATTCACCATGGTGAAGGTGTAGACTCAGGGATTCTGTATTGTTTTAGTGATTCACCGTGGTGAAGGTGTAGACTCAGGATTTCTGTACTGTTTTAGTGATTCACCGTGGTGAAGGTGTAGACTCAGGATTTCTGTATTGTTTTAGTGATTCACCATGGTGAAGGTGTAGACTCAGGATTTCTGTACTGTTTTAGTGATTCACCGTGGTGAAGGTGTAGACTCAGGATTTCTGTATTGTTTTAGTGATTCACCATGGTGAAGGTGTAGACTCAGGATTTCTGTATTGTTTTAGTGATTCACCATGGTGAAGGTGTAGACTCAGGATTTCTGTCTTGTTTTAGTGATTCACCATGGTGAAGGTGTAGACTCAGGGTTTCTGTATTGTTTTAGTGATTCACCGTGGTGAAGGTGTAGACTCAGGATTTCTGTACTGTTTTAGTGATTCACCGTGGTGAAGGTGTAGACTCAGGATTTCTGTATTGTTTTAGTGATTCACCATGGTGAAGGTGTAGACTCAGGATTTCTGTATTGTTTTAGTGATTCACCATGGTGAAGGTGTAGACTCAGGATTTCTGTATTGTTTTAGTGATTCACCATGGTGAAGGTGTAGACTCAGGATTTCTGTATTGTTTTAGTGATTCACCATGGTGAAGGTGTAGACTCAGGATTTCTGTATTGTTTTAGTGATTCACCATGGTGAAGGTGTAGACTCAGGATTTCTGTATTGTTTTAGTGATTCACCATGGTGAAGGTGTAGACTCAGGATTTCTGTATTGTTTTAGTGATTCACCATGGTGAAGGTGTAGACTCAGGATTTCTGTATTGTTTTAGTGATTCACCATGGTGAAGGTGTAGACACAGGATTTCTGTATTGTTTTAGTGATTCACCATGGTGAAGGTGTAGACTCAGGATTTCTGTATTGTTTTAGTGATTCACCATGGTGAAGGTGTAGACTCAGGATTTCTGTATTGTTTTAGTGATTCCCCATGGTGAAGGTGTAGACTCAGGATTTCTGTATTGTTTTAGTGATTCACCATGGTGAAGGTGTAGACTCAGGATTTCTGTATTGTTTTAGTGATTCGCCATGGGGAAGGTGTAGACTCAGGATTTCTGTATTGTTTTAGTGATTCACCATGGTGAAGGTGTAGCCTCAGGATTTCTGTCTTGTTTTAGTGATTCACCATGGTGAAGGTGTAGACTCAGGGTTTCTGTATTGTTTTAGTGATTCACCGTGGTGAAGGTGTAGACTCAGGATTTCTGTACTGTTTTAGTGATTCACCGTGGTGAAGGTGTAGACTCAGGATTTCTGTATTGTTTTAGTGATTCACCATGGTGAAGGTGTAGACTCAGGATTTCTGTATTGTTTTAGTGATTCACCATGGTGAAGGTGTAGCCTCAGGATTTCTGTCTTGTTTTAGTGATTCACCATGGTGAAGGTGTAGACTCAGGGTTTCTGTATTGTTTTAGTGATTCACCGTGGTGAAGGTGTAGACTCAGGATTTCTGTACTGTTTTAGTGATTCACCGTGGTGAAGGTGTAGACTCAGGATTTCTGTATTGTTTTAGTGATTCACCATGGTGAAGGTGTAGACTCAGGATTTCTGTATTGTTTTAGTGATTCACCATGGTGAAGGTGTAGACTCAGGATTTCTGTATTGTTTTAGTGATTCACCATGGTGAAGGTGTAGACTCAGGATTTCTGTATTGTTTTAGTGATTCACCATGGTGAAGGTGTAGACTCAGGATTTCTGTATTGTTTTAGTGATTCACCATGGTGAAGGTGTAGACTCAGGATTTCTGTATTGTTTTAGTGATTCACCATGGTGAAGGTGTAGACTCAGGATTTCTGTATTGTTTTAGTGATTCACCATGGTGAAGGTGTAGACTCAGGATTTCTGTATTGTTTTAGTGATTCACCATGGTGAAGGTGTAGACTCAGGATTTCTGTATTGTTTTAGTGATTCCCCATGGTGAAGGTGTAGACTCAGGATTTCTGTATTGTTTTAGTGATTCACCATGGGTGAAGGTGTAGACTCAGGATTTCTGTATTGTTTTAGTGATTTCGCACATGGTGAAGGTGTAGACTCCAGGATTTCTGTATTGTTTTAGTGATTCACCATGGTGAAGGTGTAGACTCAGGATTTCTGTCTTGTTTTAGTGATTCACCATGGTGAAGGTGTAGACTCAGGGTTTCTGTATTGTTTTAGTGATTCACCGTGGTGAAGGTGTAGACTCAGGATTTCTGTACTGTTTTAGTGATTCACCGTGGTGAAGGTGTAGACTCAGGATTTCTGTATTGTTTTAGTGATTCACCATGGTGAAGGTGTAGACTCAGGATTTCTGTATTGTTTTAGTGATTCACCATGGTGAAGGTGTAGACTCAGGATTTCTGTATTGTTTTAGTGATTCACCATGGTGAAGGTGTAGACTCAGGATTTCTGTATTGTTTTAGTGATTCACCATGGTGAAGGTGTAGACTCAGGATTTCTGTATGTTTTAGTGATTCACCGTGGTGAAGGTGTAGACTCAGGATTTCTGTATTGTTTTAGTGATTCACCGTGGTGAAGGTGTAGACTCAGGATTTCTGTATTGTTTTAGTGATTCACCATGGTGAAGGTGTAGACTCAGGATTTCTGTATTGTTTTAGTGATTCACCATGGTGAAGGTGTAGACTCAGGATTTCTGTATTGTTTTAGTGATTCACCGTGGTGAAGGTGTAGACTCAGGATTTCTGTATTGTTTTAGTGATTCTCCGTGCTGATGGTGTAGACTCAGGATTTCTGTCTCTATGTTTTTAGTTGGATAGGTTTCTCAATTTCTTTCTTAGGTTTTTGCATTCTTCATCAAACCATTTGTCATGGCTGTTAATTTCTAAGGTTGTCTGCTTGAATTTTTTTGATTTGATAGGGAAGCTCAGAGGTCAAATATACTGTTTAGGTTTTCTACTGCTAAGTTCACACCTTCACTGCTACAGTGAAACCAGGAAATTGACGAGAAGGGATTGAATTTGTTGTTGCCTTATCTCTCTCTCTCTCTCTCTCTCTCTCTCTTTCTCTCTTCCTCTCTCATCCTCTCTCTTCCTCTCTCTCTTTCTCACTCCCCCCCCCCCCTCTCTCTCTCTTCTTTGTCTTCCTCTCTCTCGCTCTCTATTTCTCTCGGTCTCTCTCTTCCACTCTCCCTCTCCTCTCCTCTCCCTCTCTCTCTCTTTAAATGCTAACAGATCCCAGGATGCAGATAGTCTGAGTGACGTTTGATCTGACAGCGCTCGCCAACTCTCGGCCTGCTCCCTGCCCCGCATCACAGACTTCTCAGTTTATTCTTCACCCCTTCCCCTCCCCTCTTTCCACCCTATTTACACGTAAAATATTCTGACTTAGCAATAGAGGCAAGTTGTCCATCCGGCAGCTCCCTCCTTCCCTCCCTCCATCCCTCCCTGTAATATAGATAATACAGGGCTCAGCAAGTGGACAGACCAATTTGCTGTCCCACCACTGTGGGGCTGGCTGGTAGAGTTATGGGGAGAAGGGGGACCCAATGGCAGGCAGGCCCATCCTTCGGGGGCTGCAGTGGGCTGGCCACCCTGGTAATTGCCCTGGAGGTGTTGTTTTGACAAGGCGGACGGGTATAAGCCATCACTCATGGCGCACGTTGATGAGGTGTCACCTGGAGAGGCTGTGGAGAGGCAGGCTGTTTACATGGCGCCAGGTGACCCACTTCTGCCCTGATTGAGACCGCTGGACTGTCTGTCTGCACACACCGCACACACACACACACGCGCACGCACGCACGCACACACGCACGCACGCACGCACGCACGCACACACACACACACACACACACACACACACACACACACACACACACACACACACACACACGCATTACACGCATCACACGCATCACACGCATCACACAGACACATTTACACACATGCACTGTCTCTCCACACACCATCTCTCCATAGACACTCATACACACCTCC